>NC_079168.1:19299089-19374089 GCF_947568905.1 Ostrea edulis
GGGATCAATATGAATTGTTCAAAGCAATTCTGGAATCCCTCTTGTAACTGGATTCAAATTTGACTATTTTCATTTTTATCTTTCTGCTTCAGCTGCACGTGGAACCACATCTCCAAGATTGAGTCTAATTTGGATCCTATGTCACGTAGAGGACTAAGCTTCGACAATGGCAGAATGCTGTAAATATATTGTCGTTCTCTCCGTTTCCTCCTATAACTGCGGATCGATTTCACTTCACTCAAAAATATTAAGGGGGAAAAAATTGTATATCTTATCAATGCATAAGTTTTGTCTTCAAAATCTGATTACCGGCGGTGTTCCGTAGTCAGATGATATTCGGGGAGGCATCAATATCTGTTTAGTTGGCAACGGTAATCGGGCACGGCTGCATACTGCGGCTTGTCATTGTATACGCTTGAGCGAACATCGAACTCTTTGATGCATGTGTTTTTTGATAATACTGCGCGGTTGCAGATAATGCTTCTAATTTGCATATGTAAATTCATATGGCGACAATGGTCCAGGACACAGCATCTGATACAACGGTTTATTTTCGTGCTCTAGTCGAGAAGTATAGAATTATTTACAATTACGTGGCCTTAATGAATAATGGTCCTCTATAACAAAACATTGTAAATATAGATAGATATATATATATACATTTATATATATATATATATATATATATATATATATATATATATATATAAAATCTATACTTGTGAGTAGTTGTCAGGTAGTATCTGTTGGATTGAGACAAGAAGAAGTAAGCTAAGTATGGGTTTCTAGGATGGAGAGAATACCAAATTATTCATATAACATGCTTATGTTGTAGTATTGATTTTTTTTTTTAGAGGGGCGTGATTGTAGTTATTTGTCCATCAAACTATCAACAGCGCTTGTTGTGCAAAAGGCGCCTCCCTCCGAGGAGGGATAATGTCAATAAGAACATCTGCGAAAAGAACCGTGGTATTTATTGTGTATACAGGACGAGAAAAGAATGCGCTAGCTACTTGACGTCGAGATTTCCTCAGAAAAAAAAATCACGAAATATCCACTCTGGGAGCTTTTCTTTCAGTGGTTTACGAGGACTCTTCGCAGAGGCGAAGGAAGGACCTAGGTGGTTGTAATTTTTGCCTCGTCCTTTTTCCATGCTGGCCAAATTTTATAAATTATTCAAACAGCCAATATCTGACTCTAATTAGGGAGGGGGTCCCCGGGGAGGAAAATTGGATTTACGTTTGGCGCGTCTTTGTGTGGTGTCCAATTGATCAGCAATATAAAATGGAGGGTAGGAAATGTGATCACCGCCTTCATTATCTAATGATCCCTATCGAAAGCTTTCTAAATAACACACTTCAAACGTAACAGACGGCCCCACGTCTGCTTCCGTGGATAAAAAAAACATTTCGAGAAATTGAGGAACATCTGACCCAAGATCTGCATTTTAAATCAGCCCTGGTCGAATTCCCACCAGGATTCACCTGTACACACGGGCCGTTAATCAGAAAGAGATTTATGTATACAAGTGAAAATAATCTGTGATTTGAATTCTTTACATGTCCAATGAATATCTATAGTAATTTTGGAAGGCGAAATAGTTGAAAACTGTATAATCCTTATATTGTAACTTCGTTACTGATTGCCTGAAAGAAATGATAAGTTAAGGACCTGTAAACAAAAATCTACATCTGATCTTTCAAGTGGTCCCCATACACCACAAAGAAGGCTCGCCAAAATACTGGTAGACAGAGGTCGACAACAATTCTAAAGTAGTCCGTACGCCGTCATTTTACAAAGCTTAACAAATAACTCCACTTACGAAAGAATTATGTCAGATAGCCTTAAGTGGAATGTATGTGCAATGGGTTTTTTTCTCCTCAAGAGCTCCTTTAGAACAATGCAAATTCACATGAGTTCACATGCATTAATAAAGCTCGCATTTTATTGTTTGTGGCAGCAAAGTGGGATTTCTCAAGATGAAATGTGTGTAGTATTTAGGAACAGTCCTCCTACAGACAATCATCTCTATCACCTGTTTAATCTGGTGGCATCAGCTGGTACCCTCACTTGTTACCTACAGCAACTGTTACCTTCTAGTCGGTGCAACTGCGGTTTATGTTACCAATTATCTGGTTGGCGCGATCTCATTAGGTACAGTTTCTCTCCGGTTCACAACTATTGCATAGTTATGAAAAAAAAAATTAATTACTAAATGAATTTATAGAGATAGAATATGAATTTCCCTTTGTCATCAATGAGTCAGTCACTTGACCCGCCCACTCCCACGAAAGGCTTGCTCATGTGTTGGATCCACGCGTTTTGCGATAACGGGAGCAGGCGGGTCACGTGTGGTCTTCGTGTAGACAAATGTTTTTTGCGTTACATGTACATCGGCATTTAGTTTCCTGCGAGTCTTTCAAACCTACCTGTCCGTTGCGACAGAAATGAAGGGGAGTCCGTTTAGTGCAATCAAGGTGCACAACAGAACCTCATTGGAATGCCAAAGTGCTTGTTTAAATCACTTTGACGTATACGTGGTGGTCAGTTGCTCCCTCGTGTATGCTTTACAAATAACACTACAACATTTTAGTGGGTGTTTTTTAGTTTCAGCTTTATATATATATATATATATATATGTATGTATGTGTGTGTGTGTGGTAACGAATACCCCCCCCCCCCAAAAAACGACACTTAGCATTGAAGCTAATGTAAGGTGCTTGTCGTAAGAGGTGACTAGATGAGGTGGTCTGTCGGATGAGACCGGAAAAAAAGAGGCCCCGTGTCACGATAAAGATCCCTCCCTGCTTATTGGCCATAAGCGCCGAACATACGCCTAAATTTTGCAGCCCTTCACAGGCAGTGGTGACGTTTCCATGAATTAAATATTCTCGAGAGGGACGTTAAACAATATCCTATCAATCAATCCAACCTACAGCATAATATGCTTTAATCAGAACAAAGCATTATATACCAAACAATAAAAGTCGTTCAAGTGTCCCGTCAGCATCCAATGCATTCGAATGCCTGCATGAAATTTACGGTTTCTCAGAAACAAAAGTAGTTGTAGTAAAATCGGTCTAGTGAATATTATTTGACGTTGTGCAATAATAAAAAAAAAAGATTCAGGTAAAGTACATACGAAGGAAAAAACATGGATTAAGTCAAACCTACAAACCAATGGGACAGAGATCATAAAGGTTTTTTTTTTTTATTAAAGCTAGGGTGATACTGAGTAATCCTTTCATCCAGCGCTCCATTGATAAGTTTGTCAGATATTGAGTTAATTTCCGGGTATAAAAGTCAAGTGTATCACTTGTGCTCATTCAATGCACGACCTTACCACCCGAGTTTCTGCACTTGAATATTGTACTCTAGTACCTAAAGAGAATCTAAACAGTTTACTCCGCTCCCCTTCGATCCACTCACTCTGAACACAAGAGGATAGTGACGTAGACGAGCGGACTTATAATTAGAATGACCCCATCCTGCTGAATTTTGTGAAATTGTTCCGTAAATAAAATATCTACGCATACAAGCTTTAAGGCTTGTCCTATAAATTATACTACAGATATCATACGCTGTATAACCTAACAAGACCGTCATTGTTAAGACAAAGATCCTTTTTTGTACAAATCAGAGTCGTCTTTCCTCGCCGGGAGTGTCACGATCTCCAAGAAGAAACAAACAATACACTGCATATGCAGGACTATGTAAATAAATAACCGACTTTCTGTGAGTCACCGGTCAAAGTCCGACTGAAGACGTTTTACGAACTTAAATCAGGTTTGCTTACTCCACCAACTTTCATAGTTATTTCTCTTAGAAATCCTACAGAATTTACACCTGGATGCAAACAATTTACGAAGACAAATGTCAATAAATAATGAATGAAGAGCAATGCTCGGATTTCATCAGGTATATCAACAGGAAAGGCGGACTATCATGTACATAATGATCAATTTTCAATCAAGTAACTGTTCAACTGGTTGGTTGCCTTGTAATAAAATCATGAAATACCGTCATTAAAAAAAACAACCAGAAAACCGAGGTGAATCTGCAACCCATGCTGAATGTACACCATATATGAAATCAACTTTTACGTGTCTTGTCGCGTACACAAGACTATTGTGCTTTCATTTCATATATTACAAACTTCCCCACCGATTTCAAATCCAAGGTGTCATTACTTTCGGTACCTGGGTACATTATAGAAGACCTGTAACATCTTGAACTTTGCTCCCCATGTTGGGTCAAGTGTTAGAAATGGCATGTAAAAAGCTGCCAAAGACTCAATGGGATATTTCTTTTCGAAGTCAGACACTGAACAGACCATCAGAAGAACACACAAGCCAAACATTTAAACTCTTTTTAATTACAAAAATAGAGAATAATAACAATTGTAACACGTCTACAGCCATGCTATACTAATACATCAATGAATGGCAGCGGACCCAAATCCTACCACAGAATGCAGGGACATAGGAGTACAAGGCCAAAGTGAACAGTTCCAATGAAAAGTGTCAATTAGTTTTATTTGATAGACAATTTCCAGAATGACTTAGCCGATGAGAATGACTTGATGTAAAATCAATACAAAAATGAGTTTGAATAGTCAGCTCCCACACAATAAGAGTGTAAATTGAGGGAAAAGCTCTAAAACGCACACTATTTATTAAAGAAGCAAAAGACGTAAAATACATTTTAAATAAGTTCCCCCTTTTATATAATACATTGTTTTCACTCGAGTGTTCCACTCAGTCTTCTGCACTTTCCAGTGGTCTTTACCAGGTTTTACAATAGTTTACATTTTACGTTAACTAAAGAAAATTACAACACAGATTTCACTGTACACAATCAAATGGAAAGCCAAAATATTTATTCAATGTAAATGGAGAACTTGACTACTTGAAAGGTTTTTCCTGTCCAGCTTTCTGTTAGAAAATAGAGAAATGAAACCTTTCTGAAAAACTGTTAATATTGTTTTGAGGGCCATTTCCCTAACAGCAGTGACTAGACGATACATAAAACACCTAGGTCTACAACAGGGTATCAGTTATTGTTCTACAGAACAAAGGTCATGAGAGGTAGAATGCCTTCACCCTGATCAAAAACATCACTTTTCTCTAACACAATTTTTTCCCACTGATTGTTCATTGATTTTAAAATGGAATTTTCCCACTAATTGTAAAAAAAAAAAGGAAGAAAAAAATTCTATTTTTTTTTTTTTCATTTAATGAACTATGAAAACATGGGTGTTTGAAAATGATCTTATTTTACACAAGAAATGTACATTATATGTCTCTCTCATTCTCACTGCTCAGAAAGAAAAAAAACATTCTAAAGCACTAACATGTAACATGCATTCTCCTGAATGTCTATCTACATTCACAACACAACAATCAGCTTGTTTGCCAAAATCACCAAGACACTTTCACAATCATGGATTTATTAAATGTTAAATGCTTACATCAACCAGTTTTGACATTTCTCCTTATCAAGGAAACAGCCTTACACTTGCCACACGCTAGAATGTATAAAGCTGACACTGACAAAAAAATTGCCCTGGTCCAGTCCAATATTCTTAATACCAGACAATTTTTTAACGAAAGTCATAATTCATATTCACAACAGCACATTCACGAGTATTTCATAATCAAAAGGAAAACGTATGAACATAAACTTTTTAAAAAATATTTAAATTTGTCACACGCACATTTTTTTTATATCTAGAAAATCACAGGGACTACTACAAATGGGGGCAAGAAATGTGTTTTTTTTGTTAATTTTAAACTTAATCACATCATTTTGTACACGCCATCCATTTTTTCTCCTTGCTAATGTATCCACGAAAAATCTCTTTTCGCTGTAACATAGCACTACTTCCCAAGATCTGCATCAGGTAAATGTTTGTTTGACTTGTATTTTATCTGTACAATTCAGATAATTACAAGCATCTGTCCGACACATCTAAAGAAAAAAACTAACAGTGAATCGTTTCTCCTGGCTTCTTGTCATAAGCATTTTTCCTCCTGCTCATTTCGAACCACACTTCGGTCGCCACACAATAAATGCCAGAAATTCTCATGGAGAAAACTATATAGCTTTTGTCTAAACAATGAATCTTTTTTTTCACAGTCTGCAAATGTCTAGTACACACAACCTCAGGTTGGCTTAATTAAACAAGCTCTCCGATCCCTACCAGCAGGAACTCATTATTCTCTTCTTCTCTCATCCAAATCTTTGATAATTATAATTATGCACCAAATATCCATTTCATTTGACAGGGTAATCTATCCTACTCAAGCATAAACCAAGATGGCAGCTTATTTTTGCAGCAGTCATTTCCAAATCATTCCAAAGATAAATACACAGCATTGTATGATTGCTCTGCATATTTTGTTCTGGATTTCTTAGATCCCTACATGATTTTGCCATTTTCTGGTTGTTCTGCCATACTGATAGATCTGTAGTAGACAATGGATAAGTTCTTCAGGGAAAACATTGAACTTACAATCACGGATTAAAAGATGACTTCATACAATGTGGCTTTCTTGTCACCAGAGCCTGTGACAATGTATTTATCATCTGTAGAAATGTCACAGCTTAGAACTGATGATGACTCTTTGGACTGGAAGAAAAAGACAAAATATTAAAATATAAAATCGAGTAAAAATAAAATCAAAAAACAATGGCAGTATCTCTTAGTGACAGGTGTAAGTACATCAAAATTATTTTTGTCAGTTTTTGAAACTTATTTTACAAAGTATTTCCCCTTCAAAGAGGGTATGATTCTTCAATGGAACAACCTTGAATCCATGTCATCCAAGTATACTTTGTTCCAAAGTTTAGTTGAAAATTGCCCCAAATTTCTTGAGAAGATGAAAATGTGAAATGTTTGCACAGCTGACTAACTTCAAACAGATAGAGCTCACTTCAGCTTTCAGCACAGGTGAGCTAAACATTATCAGACAATTACATTAGTAAGTCTGGTTGAATCAACATACCTGAAATATGCTGGCACCATATGGAGTCCTCCATGCATTCAGGAGGTTGTCTTTGCCTGTGCTGACGAACCACTTGCCACAGTAGGCAAATTTGAGAGACAGAACACAACTCTCATGGAGGTGGAGCTGGTACTTGTCGGGCTTGCTGCAGTGGAGCACCTCCACATTACTGCTCTCCATTCTGAAACGCACAAATCCAGGCTACTAGTATCTCATTTCACAGTGTTTAGTGTCTATAAATTTAAAGTCTTACATTGAATACATTATTTTACAAATATCATTTTGCTTTAGGGTCTTGCAGTCCAGTGGATGGTTGTGTAAAGCCATTATCAGGATTTCAATTCAAACAATTACATTTTTCAAAGTTTCCATACTCAATTTCAATGTCATGGGGGCAACTTTAGAGCCTCACAAGTATGAATACGACAGCCTCTTGTCAATATTTCATTAACGGACAATAGGATTTACTCTTTTCAGCTGTGTACAATAGTCCAATCTATAAATGCCCTTTTCCATAATGACTAGACATCCCTCCACAAAGACCTGTACAACGAATTAAAACAAGTTTCTTGGGAATTAAGGGATGTGAAACTGATCACACTTACCCTACAGCTAGCCATTCTCCAGTTGGACAGTAGCCAAGGGAGAAGATCTGAGAACTGAAGTCATGTTGCTTTAACTGCCTTCCCTGTGGGTTTGAGATAAAGAGAAATCAATAAGGCATCATCCAAACATTGATATAGAGGACCTAGTCACTCATTGTAGAGTTTCAGCCACTGCAGACAACAGGCAGCACTCACTCAGTCGTAAATACTCAACTGTATCAGCAAGGATCTTCTGGGGAATTACAATTTCAGAACTTTGGTGTTTGTTGTGGAAAAAAATATGGCTGACATTTTGATAATAGTTGGTAAACTGGGGGGTGAAGTCCCTTCAATACAATATACAGCTCATCCAAATAGTTGGGATTTATTTTCTCATTGATAAAATCTCCAGAAAGACAAAGTTAAACTTTCCTAAGATCATGTGCAGGAATACATTATGATTCCTTTTCCCATACAAAAGATAATACTCTGTGGACTTATCAAACTATTTGGAAATGTTAATTGTAATGAAGTAAACAGTCTTTCAATGTATCATATTTCTCATCAATATACTAAACAATGTTCTTAGCCCATTCTAAGACTCCACACATCCTCATTAAGAATTGCTTCAATGTCTAATGAGGTTCCTCAGAAAGTATTGGTCTTCATGAAAATACACGTTTCTACAGTCTTTAGAGTACATCATCCTTGTTCTACCAGCTTTCAGTTTCATTTTTGAAATTTGATAGTGGTTAATACCTCTCTGAGATCCCAAGAGCGGACTGTGTTGTCTAGTCCTCCAGTCCATAATTTGGTGCCGTCTGGTGAGATATCGATACAGCTGGCCCCATCTGTGTGTCCCTGGAACTGTCGCACCAACGTCTGGTTGTGTAGATCCCAAACCGCTATGTTACCATCACTACAACAGCTGAAGCAAACTTTGGAGTCGGGGCTGATCGCCAGAGCATAGCATGCTGGAGCACTTGAAGTCAGCTCTGCCTTAATGCGTGGAGTGGGCTATATAATAAAAAAAAAACAGCTTCATTAACCACATTTTTTTTCTAAGGTAGTATCATCAAAACAGCATTATATAATCACTTGCATTAAGTGCATGCGGTGTGCTTCGAGGAGGAAGTGAAACAGATTATGACATACAAAAAGCCTCCATAAGAGATATTTCTGATTACAAAGAATTCCCCACTTACCCCCTCCAGCCTATACTGCCATTTATTTTATAAAATAACACATACAACCCCGTAATTCAGATCAAAGCCCATCATTATGGTCTTCTGAAATAATCACTGCTATTCTGAACCAATCCACATGTTTCATACTCTCTTCAATACTTAATCTACTTTTATTTCAGAGGTAAAATTTAACTTTTATGCCTTTCAGTCATAAACTGAGAAGCTTCTATGTTTTACATCCATTAGGCTAAATCTGCATCCTAAATGATGTCTAATGAATAAGGATAATTGTCCAAACACTTGTATTGACGAATAGACAGGAAAAGTCAGACAGAAAGTGCCTGAAGCCAATGGACCGATTCCAAGCTATAATGGTTCCCTAGCAGTCATTTGTCTACAGCCATTAGATTCTACATCAACACTGACTCTCCTACCAAGCAGAGTCATTCAAGGACATGCAAGCATCATCAACAACCAAAACACAGTACATCATTTTCTGATTTTTTCACGAAAAAACCACAATATTCAACCAATCATTTGTTTCACATTTTCCTTACAAATTATAAAGGTACTAATTTGAACTTTTCATGATCATGGAAAGTGGTTCTATTTTAAAAACAGTCAACAATTCTAACATATGTATCAAAAGAGCTTAAAAGCTTTTTATTATCTCAGTAAGCATAGAAATGACAGGATTAAATTGGTTCTAACTACTAAGCTTAAGATGCTCTTCAGTCAAGGGTTCTCTAAAATTCCTGTAAATACTTACAGCTGCGAGATCCCATATAGACAGAGTGCTAGCCTCGCCTCCCACAATTAGAGTCCGCCCGTCCTGAAGTAGCTTGATAGATCGAATGTAGTTATCCCTTTGCTAGAAAGAAAAAACGGAGAAATCTTATTACATATAAGTGTGTATCATGATTGATCTGTAAATTAAACATTCTTTTTGCTTCCATTTTGATTACTGTAAAAGTGGTTATTTACACTTGGGTGAAATTTACACCAATTATGCGGTCACAAATCAAACATTCTTTTTTCTAGAAAGTCCAATCAAAAGACTAGGCAGAAAAGGGACAGAAATTCCATTATTGATTACATGTGACATGGGCACTACAACTGAAGCCCCCCCCCCCCCCTTCCTCCACAACAGGGACACATTAAAAGCAACATCAACCCCAATTCTATTGCAAGGGGTTAAAAAGTTTTTTGAAATTTACCTTATCTAAAACTATAATTCATGGTGTCCTTATGTTGGTATGCCTCCGTACTTCCAAATAATTTAGATTCTAATGAATAATGCTACAATTTTACCTGCCAAGTGTCAAGTTAGCATTTTCTGATCGTAATTATGAATGACTACAGCGGGGCAATGACTTATAAACACACTGATGAAGAGGTGTGTGACAATAACCCAACTAAATCATATACATTATAACAAATCCTACTGCAATAACCAAGATCATGTCAGAATTTGATCGTGTTACTGCAAATGTTCCCAGCTACAGTGCCTTCAGTGTTCTTGTGTTTATTGTCTCCGGAATGAAAATCTTGTAGGATTTCTTATTTCATTAATTGTATTGTACCTCTTATCTATAGTTTATTGTCAAACATTGAGAAAAATCTAATACACAATCTGCCTATTAGCCATAAATCACTGAAGGAACATGTCACAAAAACATATTGACAATTTTGGATGCAACAGTTCTATTTCTGCGTACAGACAAATGGAGTCTGTTCATAAAATAACGGAAATTGCAATTTTTCTGAACATCCCACACCATGTTACAAATAAAGAAAATAGAATCCAATTGTTCATAAATACCACAAGAAGCACACACATCAAAAATACCATATGAATCATAAATACCAAAAACAATGAAAATGATGTCATTGCTTACCGAATCTTGTTTATCAAGACAATGATGTAGATTTCTTCCCATTTAAATGTCTTGCAAAATGAAACATTACTTCTACAGAGATTTACATTTATTTGCATATTATAACCCCAAGCCAAAAGGAAAACAAAAAAAATTGAATTGCATATGCAACTTTGGTCAAGGATTTGTATATTTTTCCATATTTAGAAAATTCCTCCACAATCTACTGCATATCATATGCAAATGACTTCCAACTTATTGACAAAAACATTTAATTACCAACAGAAAACCCTCGAATGAAAGAGGAAAAACTCATTAACTGTAACACTGTTTATGATCCTCATAATTAGAAGTGTTGGTTGGCATATTTTGACTGGAAAAAAATGAAGAAACAATTCTAACAGAAGCTGTGTGATAATATCCTATCATTATTTGTTCATATGTCGTTAATCTTGTAATAATTAACTCACACATACCAGACAGTCCAGCTGAGAAATAGGGCTCTTGTTTCCTGGCTGACTGATATCCCAGACTTTCACACAACCCTGTTAACAAATCAAAACACAGGGCATGTAGCACTGTACAGTATTTTGTGAGTTACCATTCATTAGTACAGTTTATTTCAGTCACAAATCTTGCTCACTGTCAAGTTTCTTCATGAAAAGCTTTACAAAGCCTGCTTATTGTGGTCAAATGCATGTGAATGACCGTACCATTGCTACTTAAACGATAATTTCAATCTTAGATGTAAAATGCAGATCATATAACATTGATAATTAATATTTCCATCAATTGATATTTTGGTCATGCATTGTCTGAAATCTTTACCAAATCGTAAAAAAATTGTGATGCGATGAACAAATTAAGATGGCCAAACAGTGGTCTATACAAACAGACCACTCCAGCCAGTTGGAGAGTCCATAGCAGCATTCCTATTCTATATGCTATCATATGTTTGTAATTCTTACTTTATATCATTCACTTTACATACATATCTATATATCTTTATTCTAGTACCTCATATCACTGAGATATAGTGGGTGCATTAGAACATTAACCAGGATTCTGACTTGCAGGAGGAAGACGTGGGCAAGAAATGTGGTGTTAACAAGTGGTAATACATGACTCACGATACACATCAAATTATCAACTTCCACGGGTTCAATTCTCATTTGTCATTAATTTGTTCAGAGACCTTTAACGTGACTGATTTTTAGTTCTCCGATTTTATGAATATAATTCGAGATACCTTTCCTCCAGTATAGACATGTCTTGTTGGGTTACTTATGGTGACGGCACATACAACTTCCCCATGGTTTAGGGTGTTGATTTGCCGAGCATGGCGAGGAATTCCTGGTCCAATCAAAGCATCCGGTGGAAATGGCACAGGTTGCATCTGTCCATCAGCACTTACATGGAACGAGTAGGCACTGAAAAATAATGCCTACACTTATTACATCACCCACATTTACGCCCTATGACCCTTGTGATTTATATTTGTAGAAGATTAAACTATGGAACAGGTGCTAAATGTTTTTCCTTTCTCTCATTAGTAATAACATTAGCAAAACCTCTCATATACTCTTATAATTCTCATTTCCGTTGCTATTCAATAGCAATTGAAATTGCAACAGTTGTTCATTTCTAAAATAAATTATAAGAGTTAATACTTGAATCTCTTTATTTTTCAATTCATAGTCTTTGGATATCACTTTTCCCATTTAATCATAACTATTTCTCAATTAAATTGAGAGATTCAATGTGAATCCTAATGGTCATAGAAAATTTGAAAATATTTTACGTACGGTTTTCCTCCTGTAGAATTGCCCAGGGCTGGTCGTATATGAGCTGCATGGGCTTGGTTAGCGTGGGGGTCACCTTGGAATAGATTTCGGTGGTTAAACGCTATGTTATTGGGTGATATATTGTTGTGGAGGGCAGCCCCTATTCCATTGCTGTAACTTGTTGAAATATCAGCAGGCATACCATGATTAGGGGGCATAAAAGGAGGGTATGTACCTGAAACACAGGACATACACTTAATAAGATTTACTCAAAATTCTCCATTTTTTATTGTATTTTCATGAATAAAAATCATTATCTGTCACTTTTGAATTCATAAATACTAAGCATAATATTTTCAACAATTACGAAATCAGATGAGATTATGTGAAAATTGTGCAAGCTGATTTATTTGCAAAGAATTGCTTTACATTTACACTATACATGTAGTATAAAAAGATAGCATCAAAACATTGTAGAGTGAGAGAGCTGGGCTAGACTTTGTTGATGCCTGGTTTAGATGGGGGGGATGTAGCAACTTCAATCTCTCACTTGTATCTTCAATGGCTTGGCCACTTGTGAACAAATTTCAGTCATTCAACAGACCCTTGAGATGATGAATAAAACAATTCACTGTGGAGGAAGTACAACTTGGGGCCCATTGAAAACAGTTCAGTTTCTGTACTTCCCTATCAAATGTGGTATTTTGTCATACATGAACATTATGATTTATTTTTATCCAAACATGCAAGACACTTTTGCTAAAGAGAGCAATACTGTAAACCTAAGAGATTCTACTTATTCTTCATTAAATGCCTTGGTTTCAATTCAAGAAAGTGTACCAATACTATTAGATTATCGCATTCTTAAAAAAAACCTGTGTGAATAATAAAAAAAAAAACCTGTGTGAATAATAAAAAAAAAATTCTAAAAGAATGTTTGAAATTTTCCCAAAGTTTCTAAATTCTACTCTCCCAGTCCTTCAAAAATCACGTGGAGATGAACTTCTAAGTGAAATTTAAAAAAAACCAGTGCCAATATCAACAAATAGCAGATTTACACGAGCTGTTGGGTTTGAGGAGGGAGTGTCAATAAATTTTTGCAGACAAGAAATTTCTCTTCTCTGTGTTCAATAAAAAAAAGATTTCCCTAATGTTTTTATCAAAGTGCAACATCACCAAACATAACAGGAAGTTAAAAAAAGTTGTTAGTGTCAATCAACAAACTCCTCTCCAGGGGGCGCTCTCCCACTCACCTGCCAGGGGGTACTTCACACCTGGCTTGATGGCCCCACCACTACCGCTTGATGGCCCTGGGGTGGTGTTTCCTGAACTTGTAGGTGTTGCTGGCTTTGAAACTGGGGTAGAAGCCTTTTCATTGGGAATTGACTGCAAAAAGTAGAATCAAGATGAAAAAATGAAACACACAAATTCATACATCACATGTAATGAATTAAAAATTAAAGAGCTATATCATGTTCAACTGTAATCAGTTGTACGAGAAAGGAAGAATGGAATCAATCGGTATACCGTATCCCCAAGTGCAATAAATTAATCACAGAAAATGACACTAACAGTCCCCCTACTAGACCTTTCTTAGTCCTATAATTATTATCCAAGGTCGTTTTTGTAATCACGAGAGAGAGAGAGAGAGAGAGAGAGAGAGAGAGAGAGAGAGAGAGAGAGAGAGAGAGAGAGCCTTACATCTCTGTGTTTCGTGGATGTTGAACTGCCATGTGACGATGCATCACTCCTGGGACTAATTCTGTCATCTACTGGCTTCTTGCTGGCTGAATCTTTTACTTTTTCCCTGGGAGAAAGATCCCCATTCATGGGTGCACTGTCCTATAAAAAATAAAGAGGCCTGTCAAAACGTATAGTGGATTTTTATATGCTGCTTGTCTTACCTACGATTAACATGGTCAGGTGTAATGTATCGTATACATAAAAAGTGTGGGAAACCTGCTACCTGTATCTGTGCTAAGATACGGCTATGAAGTAAAAGTTCGGGTCAAGCACCTGCATAGTTCAAAGCAGATACTCTCACTTTTCCACTTTATTAAACGTAGAAGCAAGTAAGAAAAAAAAATCAAGATAAGATAAAATTTATCTGTTTGTAACATGCAGAACAGCATTTCAATACATTGACAAGATTTTAGTTCATCTCCTTGCTATATTCCTTTCCTAATCTAATTGCCTCCAGTGGATGCATTATCTATAATTGATCAAAGCCTAAACCACAGCAAGGGAAAAAAAAGAGTGAAGCCTGAAAACCTATGATAAGATGTCAGAGAGAGAATAATCATCTTGTCCAATTTTACAAACAGTGCAGATATCCCTGAACTGGCAACAAGAGAGGGGGTTCAAACCAATCTCGGAATGAAGAGGGTACTTGAACAATCGGAAGTTATTGACATTCGACAAAGAACAGCTGCATACTAAGTTTAATCTGTGTTCCTCCTGAACATGATAATGCACATTTTCTTCCTTGTTTTGTTTTATCATCTTGACACTATTCTTCATCATGAAAAATAAAACAAGTGGTGGATCTAAAGAATTTTAGATTCCTTTGTCTTTTTATATTGTCTTTTTGTAGTTTTAAATCATTTCTACCGACTTTCATAGACTGGAGGTTTATATCAAACTTTTCTGGACTTGGTGTGAATCTAATTACAGTTTTTCAGTGTTAATGGATTCCTTACCTCTCCAATATTATCGTCAACAACCAGTTCTTGATCAGACTTTTCACCTTCGCTGTCCTACAAAATGAAACATAAATAAGTCTTCTGTTCAGTATCTACACTAATCACTGTTTTGTCTGTAATAAACCTTGGATGTATCATTGTTTACTAGTATATTCTCAATGTAAAATCTAAGACACCTTGCACACAAGTGTCCTTTCAAGTTCATATAAAAACCTACATTTGAAAATAAAATGAATTGATACCTAGTTTGCTTGTATTAAAGGGGATATAAAGACAATTGAAACTCGGGGTAATTTCTTACCTAATACTTTCATTGTTTTCATACCCCCATAATACAAACTGGCAAGACGTTTATTCCTTGAAAGCAAAGTTTCATTTTCTATAAAATTAGACCCGACAAATATTTCTTTCTCAAATTGATCAATATTCTAACTTTCAAATGTTTCTATTCTAAAACCTCTCTTGAAATTGGAATTTGTGCTGAGTGGTTCTGAATTCAAGGAAAAGCTCTCAAGTCTTTTGTTTCCTTACTGTCTCATGTGAAAAAATTCATCAGGAATTTCCAAACTTAATGAGGAAGGCTCTCCTTAACAAAGGACAAATCCTGTCCATGAAGTGATAGTTGCAAACCATCTCATTATCAATGAGCCATGCATGTGTTTCAGGGGGGGAAAAAGTCCTCGTGTTCAACAGGAAATTACACTTAAAACCCATTTAGCATTTGGTGGTTATCTTCTTCTTGTTGCATATAGCTTCATATCCGTTATTCAGAACACTTTATACACACAATCTCTTTATCTATTGTAGTATTTTCCTCAGCCATCAAAATTTCGTAGCTTTCAAATATCTTTTTACTTGAAAACACAAAAGTCATACGACTGTTTGGAGCAATGCTGCACACAAAATTCCAAACCTAAAGTCATAAATATACATCTACTAGTACTTCTATACAAGGATTATATTTTTTAAGTTGTTCTATATATAGGTAATACTCACTCTCTCTTTCTCGTCCACCCGCCTCTTTTTGGATTCTGTTACTTCTGGAGTCCTACTACGACTGGAATACTTTTCACTGAATTTGTGTTCAAATTTTTCCCGCTCTCTTTCCCTTTCACTGGGAGATGCAGAGGACCTCTATAATGAAAGACAGTCATTGTACTTCATCACACTCAACTTTTGTTTCAATCATATCTTTTAAAATAATAAGATATTTCACACAGGTTCACTTGCAAAGTGTAAATGGGGAACAATCAAAATACAATAATTGGTAGGAATTCATGAATTTTTGCTTTTTGGAAATGAAAACCGTTAATCAGATCTTGTTAGGAATGACTTTTATAGCGAATTGGCAATCTAAAGCCTGTTTGTGGCAAGTAATATTCATGAATGAATCAAAATTTACACCCTATGTACATGTAGACAGTGACTGGATGGTAAGAACAAATATTCAGGAAAAATGGGGAGCTTGCAAATCTAACAGGTATTTCTTGCATGAATTAAAGTGGTTTAGAGCACCACCAATATACATCTCTAATTTCCTATATCAATGGATTTTTTATGACACATGAAAAACCATGCAGGTAACAATTAAGGACATAAAAAATTATAAACAGATAAAGAATTTTTAGTCCTTGAAGTGTTTAATAAGGAGTCGTTATACTGCTGTGCAAGTGTAAACACCCTCCACTAATAAAACTTCCTCTTATATTGTTCACTGCGTTTTATTGACCTGCTTCTTGGGGATCATTTCCTAGGCCTGAGAAAAAAAAAACTTGAAGCTTGTTTCATATCACCAAGCCTTCAAGCTTTCCCTAACCTCAATGTGGGAGACAATGAAAGGTACTCCTTTATCACTAAGGCTCTTGTAATACAATAACAAATATTATAAACTGAACTAGTTTGAAGTGCTTGTCAAACGTTTTTATGACTCCATTATTCAAATACTCCATATGTATTTGTCCACCAAGGCCCTTGTACTGTGCTATGAAATGGTGTTTACACACAATTCTATTCCAAGTTCAATATGGCCCCCTTATAGATTTGACAAATATGTACAGTCTATGAAAGTCAAGTAGAAAATGATAAGATATAGACAGATTAAAAAATAAGGCAATATTTTCTGAGAATTATTAGAAAATCTGTTGCAGGTGTCTACCATATGGGGGTTGTTACTTCCCTAGAATGGGTCTTGTTACTAAGACGAACAGAATTTCAAAGACCAGAATCTTAAAAATTCTTCCCTGCTCTCACACAGTATCCATGGCAACAGACAATTCTAGTCATTTGTCACAATTTACTGTCAAGCATTTTTAAATTACATTAACAGAATTAGAGAACATTGCAACTTTCAAATGTCTCTACCTACAATTGTTGCCATTGATTTTTCATCATTCAGATAATGTGAATTTTTTTTTTAATTTACTATTGATAAAAACACTCTCTTAATACATAACTGTCTGGATCAATTTGATCTTCCATTAAAAAAAATTCTAGCTACATAAATTACATAATCATCCTCTCTGATATGTTTACAAAAAGATTTATTAATTTTTTTCATTTAAAAATGTGTCCTTTAAAATTCAAAATATCACCCAAAATTTCATCATCGATATATGATTTTCTGTTCCCAGTGGAAAATTGTCCCCATTAGATGCCTTTACAATCACTTGCATCAAAAGATTAATTCAGTAGCTTAAGTTTAAACTGCTTAAATAGGATTTCCCAGACTGAATCTAATCCTTGCCACCTTCCTCCAGAACCCCCAGATAGAAAACAATGAAATTTGAAAAATCCCTGCAGGTTTTTTTCTTCTGTTTTCTCATGTCTTAACACCAATGCCTACACTCCATGTCAACCGAGGAGTATTTGATGAATTATTTTTTCATAATGTAAGCCTTAAAGGGATATATATTCCTTATCTTCAGTACAAACTTAAGATGCTATCAATCTGCCACAGGGGTGTGGTTTAAATGGAAAATGGACCAATCTCTCTCTTATACCATACAGATTTTTACATATTTTGTTCAAAATTAGATTACCTGTGGTTAATGTCCAGTTACAAAAGATCTAATTCTTTACAAGATATTTTCTTACTAGCTTGCCAAAAAAATAATGATCCCTAATAAAATTGTGAATTACAGCAGATCATAAAATCTGGCTTATGGCCTATCAGAGGTAATCACACCATAACTAATTCATTTATGTAGTGTAAATCTAATCTCTGTCTTAGTATCAAAAACTTCTTTCTCTGACAAGTGACCAGATCTCCCATTATCTTCCAGAATTGGCCTCGCTCATTTTATGGTCCAACACACACATTTCTACACCTTCATGACACCAGAATGAAAAACTCCAGCAATAAAAAAATGTACTGATTTACATCTGATTATAGATTAAACCAAGTTTTAAAAGAAATTTAATTGCACCTTGCAGGTCTCATTTCAGCAAATATTTGGAAAATGAAAAATTGTAATCTTTTAAATTGATGTCTATAATCTGTCAAAAAAAAAAAAAGTCTTTTCACTTTTATTCCCCCCAAGGTATGCATTTTATGCAGGACTCTACTCTGCGAAGATAAAAGGTACTAAAGCAAACTGTACACAAGAAAATAAATTTAAATGGGATTACTCGGAAAAAAATTAAATGAACTGGTTCCAGACATGTTCTTGCACAGTAAGCTATCTCTGTATACACAGAAGGTGTGTTTTGGAAACATACACCCTTTTCCCCTCCAAGGAATATCAATTTTCCTATGCAAATATGTAGACAACCTTATTGACACAGGAATTTACTGAAGTTGATAAATTTGAGATCTCGGGGAAACATTGACATTAATGTTTAACTGTTAAAACTGAACTTCCATGGCTAGAACTCATTGAATCGTTAATTGTTTGATATTAGGCTTGTAGAAGAAGTGTAAACAAGCACTGAGAAAGACAAATACAGCAGCAATAGTGAGTAGGTAAACACTGAATAAGAAAACATCCTGCAGTCTTGGCCAAATAACAACAAACTTCAATCATCTTTTCTTCAACACAGAGAAGTTTGGCCAAATTAAAATCTTTTGAACAGCTAGTATACAATGTTTCATTACAGATTCAACAGAAGAGGTTCCCAGCTAGGGAATTTTGAAAAGGGAAAACTTGGGTGTCAAAAAGCGACTACAGATTTGGAAATCATTAAGCTACAGTAACCTTTGGATATCCCTATTTCCACAAGACTTCCAATAATTTCAAAATAGCTGGCCTGATAAACACAGCCTGTGTCAACATGGGTTTGTTTGAAACTTAAAGCAATCCATTTGTGCAATGTACACAAAGCAAAGGTACACAAGGGTTTGGATTGATTCAGTCAACTTCTAAACTTCTCTTTATTTCCATACATTACTAGTCTGGAATGTTTTATCATTTGGGATCTGTCAACAAAAGAAGGAAAATAACAAATATATAGTTTTGGGACCTAGATATTTACTTAGTTCCTCCACTGAAACATGGCACTGTGTGCCAATAATCAGTCAGAAGACCTATACAAACACTAAATATCATCTTGAGTAAATACAAGCCTGTGCGCAACTTCAACAAGTAGCTAATATTCTATCAAGGCATACAGAACTAAGCAAATTTACATTTCTCACATCATAAACTTTCTTTTCAATTTTTTCCCAATGTGTATTTATTAAGCTTTGTACTGTCTGATTTGATAGCAATCCTGCAACAGAGGACCTTGGCTTCTGTCTACATTAATCAAGTTTTTGCTCAATGATGAGTGAATATTTCCACAAACAAACTACTTTTCTGAAAACATACCACTTTTCAATTAATAGTATTTTTCAGCAAGAAAATAAAAGAAATTTCAAAAAATCTCATCCATGTGTACTTTCCTATGCCTGTAACAGAATGGGCACTCATGATCACTTTAGATTTCAGAGGCTTTAGATACCCACAGGTGATCAGCTATGTTAGAGGTTCAATGAAGCATGATATATGATCAGCTTACCCTAATATGATTTAACCCTGGTGACACAAGACCCAAAACTTGTAAATATTGTGCCACTTTTTAAGGTGTACTTAGCCACATTATAAGTTATAAAATCTGTTAGCAGAAGTGCTTAGTCAAATGAAACCCATTTAAGCAAGGAGTCCTAATCCCTTCTCCAAATATGTGGAAAATTTCTCTAGGGAAGGGATCAGTCTGATAGTTATATCAGTTTATTCCTGCAGTTTGAACTTAGAATAAAATACCAGATTTATTCAACCAAAATTACAAGAGAGCAATTTCTATTTTTCTTCTTTTCATTTATTCATTTTTTTTGTAAAAAACAAATAATGCAGATTCAGCTTATAAATACATTGTTCAAAGTCTTTTCCCCTAAAACTAAGTCCTGAAGACCTGAACTATAAATCTCAAGATTAATTTTATTACGAGAAAATTATTAAAAAATTTCCTGGATTCCACAAACTGCAAGTGAACAATGATTACCTATCCCCTAGCCATCACAAATCACCTATAATAGACAGAAATTCCCTCCCTCAGTGACAATGGGAATAAAATCTATAATCACACTTCAAATTCGGCTCTGAAATCCCTTAAGCGGCTGAGAAAGCAATATTTTCTAAGTAGCTGTGAAACTAATTTTCCAATATGGATCATCCAGGATTCCCTAGTGGGTTCAATTCACAGTGTGATGAAAAACTACAGCAATGCCAAATATGAAACATGATGGTTAATATTCAATGGTTTTATATGAAATTCTCCCTGTGAATTCCAATGCAGTTCCTTAATGATGGAAAAACCTCCCCTTGCTCTAAAATTATCTTTTCGGAACGCATTATTCTTTCATTGTTTGTGGGTGGGAAACATATGCCAATTAAAGACCCTGCAAATTGACATGCACGTATATGTAACATGCAAAAACACATAAATTCTACCATTCAAGAATTTAATCTCTAAACTCTTTCGGAATTATCAGAAGATTAACACGTTAATCCTATCCCCTAATCCTATAACACATCTGATTAACAGATTAGTAACAGCTTTACTCTAATTCTGATTGTAGTAGTAAATTAAATCTTGCATTAATCTACATCTCCATGCCAGACAAGTCAATCTGATGTCCTTGATCAGGTCGCCTTCCAAAGCCTTAATTGTTCTTTATTAATTTATTTTTTAATCAGTTAGTGCCTTCAGCACCAAGTCCCTCAGAATCAGACTTCATATTTTCACCGATTCTTTGGGGTTTTTTTCCCTACATCCTCTTTTGTTGAATCTCTACCATCATTACACAAAAATCAGATAGTAATGAGATAGCGAAAGTGAAAGAAAAAAAATACTTACATTGTGTTTGTCATCTGAAAGCGAGAGAAAAAAAATGAATTAGATAAACATCCCATCTATTTACTCAAATTAATCATCACAAATACCATCATTGATCACCTCAATACAATCAATACAATACTCAGCATGGTCGAGGCTAAACCAATATTTACTCTAACACTGTCATTAAAGTTCATCTTCTTGATCTAAAATTACACACATCTCATTCCAAAAATAAATTCCTCTAAAAGATTACAAATTGCATGAAACATATATGTATATTGGTTACTCGTTTTCATGAAAAACAATAAACTTCTAAAAAAAAAAAAAAAAAAAAAAGTTTAGAGAGAAATGAAAATGTTTTGTTAATAACATTATTAATGCATATAATCACTTAGGCAATCTGCTAGGGGAAAATTCTGCAGCAGAGAAATTTGCAGTGCAGTTTGGTGGACCATGACACAAGTTCATCGAACAATCACTGCCGATTTCCCCCTTACTGCGATCAAAAAGAGTCAACGTGAATGATTTAGTTAATTTGAGTCGTAATGATAGGGAAACAAAATCAATACCAGATAAATATTTAATTCCGCCTGAGAGCTATAGAAATTCTTTAATTATCACAAAAAACACAACAATTACTTTGACCCCAGGGTATTTTAATGCATATTTACTGAACGAAAGCTGTCAATTTTCTTTGGAAAAGCATGGAGTCCGGAAGAAGGTGAAATAAATCAAATAATGGCCTTTTCTCACTTTATAAATTCAAATTTCTCCCAGGGTTTTGACACAAAATCCTCTTATCTCAAATTTTTTTCTCCCAACCCCGAGAAGAGATCATCAAAAGAAATTGCATGCAATACAATATTCCTTAATCTATCACCAGATCTGTGGAAAATAACATGGTTTTGAGTCATATAAATGAGGTGACTTTAGTTCTGTTTCGCGAGCTCTACAGGACACACAATCTCTTTCATTGATCTCTTGAGCCAAGTAATACAATTTATGATTTGCATTTCCTAATGATTTTTTCTCTCTCTTTCCAAGTACACAATTCAAACTGCTAATCAAACAATGGTGCCGGGATTGTCACCTGAATACCAATGAAAAATAGGCATATTTTTCTTCCCTACAACAATTTACAAATTCCCCGGGAGTCAAGAAAATCTTTTAATGAACCACTTCCCTCTATTCAAACAAAAATTTTCCTTATCTGGGGAAATATAAAGTTTTATCTGTTCACGATTGTCAATTAATGCATTTTTTATCCACTTTTCTTGCTTAGAAATTCAAATAATCTATGATGTGGCAGAGTCCTCATCAGCCCTAGCAATGAGGAAATATCCTATACTTCATACCATTTTTATGCAACTCGTTTTACCTTTGTCTTCTTTGCTGAGATGATGTGATGGTCCCAGACTACTACCTGGAAAGGCTAAAAGACTAGCAGCACTGGAGACAGGGAGTGGGGGTTGCAGCCCCGGGGGGTGAGGTGGCATTGGGAATGGTGGAGCTCCGTGACCATGGCCTGCTAGGTGCTGACCTGCCTGCATCTGTTGCTAGAAAGAAGTGGGCTTTGTCATTAGTGTGTGACCAATATTTCTCAGATAAAACTTTAATTTTCTCTAATATCCAGTAATCTCTCATAATATATTCCTGAAGTCATTAATTTTTTATGCGACAATCAATAATTTCATTTACACACATCTGTGACTAAAATGTACATTAATAACATTATGGGGGAATATGACAGATCGTTGATGTTTCATGCACTTGACCAGTACAGTTCAACCTTCTGGTGGCGATACTGGTGTGACATTAGTTCATGTGCTATAGCTTACTCATACTCTCTCGTTTTTAATCGTTACTAAAAAAAAAAAAAAAAAAAAAAAATTTACAATAAATAATACCATCTTTCCTCAAAAAATTCCAGACACCACAGATAATTTTGGTTTCTTGAATTCTTAATTTATGTACTACACAAGTTTGGCTTCCAGCATCACCATCAAGATCTGTTGAATCTCTCCATACAATAATACAATTAATAGGCTTGTCTTTGTTCATGTTTCACCCACCCCAATAATCTGGTTGAGTTCTGTCATTGTGACTTGTTTTGCACGCTCCACTGCTGCGGCAACCTGCTGCTGATGCTGTAAAATAAAATCAACATTCATATTATCAGTATATCTCTTTATATGTGACAGTTTGGTATAAAATTTGCTGAACCAATTAGCTTGATGAAACTGATTTGTTAAGTATACTTGCCTCTTGAGAGAGGAACGGAATGACTTGAGCACATATTGCATTCAATCGTTTGGCTATTTCAGTCTGAAAAAGGGTGCAAATATTCAAAATATTATCTGCAACAGAGAGTTTTAAGACACTAAATAAATTAATTCATACTATCATTTACATGTAAATCATTAGGAAGTTTTATGGCTTATGTCAGCTTTTGATGTTATTTTCAAATTATGTTAAAACCAATCAATAAACAATTTATAATCAAATGTTGTTAAAAATTGCTGATGGTATCTTTCCTGTCATCTGTATGACTGGCAGCTGTTTCTAATGACTCTTGAACTCATTAAGGTCACACTGTCAAGATTACAACCAGCAAAGTCCTTCATATCACCAATGTCAACATGATAAAATAAATGTGGAATGTGTAAGTAGTGGATGTTCATGTCACATGGTGGAAATCATGTGATCACCTGTCCTCATGTTATCAATATTTTACAAGCATGTTGACACCCTTTGATGTATTTTTCTCTAGCTGTCTTGTTTCACGGCTGTTTACTCAGGTGTGAAGATTCTCTTTTTAGAGAATGGAAAATTAGTGTTACTTTAATCGTTATTCATACTCTACTTCTAGAAAGAGAGAGTGCATTACTAAGTTGCATTCCAATGAGCCACAACAGAAGGATTGAAACACAATTACTCCCAAGATCCTGCAGAATAAAGGCCCTTCACATCTCTGATGCATTAAACATACTGGTATGTCTTTATTATGCAGCTGGTGTTCAATATTCTGGGCTATTGTCAAGCTCAAATCAGCAAAAATTCTGTCAATATTTGAAACACTTTCAGATTTCCGGATACAGAAACTGGGATCTGTATAATGTATCCACTCCACACAGCTCTCAATACAAATACAAACAGCTCACATTCCCAGTGTAAAATTTATGTACACCAATTCATCCAAATATCTACCATCTGTTACAAAACAATTTGTTTAACGTTGTATGTTTTTGATAGCTGTGCTTAGTGCTGTGAGAATGCTCGACTAATTCTGCATGTTCAGTTGCATTATTTATGATGAAAAGGCTGGATATTTTCCTCCGGGTTATTTTTTAAAACACATGCTGTACAATCATTGCATTGACAAAGAAAATCTCAGGATTGAAACCACTCAGCCACACTACAGAACAGATGTCTTACTATACAACATTTTCAAAACAGAAATCAGTCTCGATCCTGTACATTCCTATGGCATATTGACTTTCATCAATGCACGTCAAGGTCTATTAGTTTCAATGAAATTTAAAAAATCCTTTAAGAGTTTCACTTTAAAAAGTTGTACTGGATTGTGTATTTATCACTAGGCATGTATTTCAGTCAAGCTCCACCCACTTTGTCAATCACATGAAAGATCTATCCAATAAAATCTATCAAATCTGGTAGAAAAATATTTACTATGGATGCCAATGCAAAATACATCCGACACTGGGTTTCTTTCTTATCGGTAGAGATGTTTTAACCTCAGTGCAGCCGGAATTGATCTAATTCATTCTCTGCATCTGTTGGTATGGGGTTTGGGGGTTTTGCTTGTTTGCCGAGGATGAAATTTCAGCTGTTTTATCATTAGGTCCTATCTCTTGGCTTTAATTCACACAGGTCCGTATGCCTCAGAAAAAAAAAAAATGAAGAGTGTGCATTTGCAACAAAAGCACATTATCATATTCATCATTTGCTGTTAAAATGCAGTATAGAGACAAGTAAAGCACTATTTTTAAAATAGGGGGAAAAAAATCAATTTCAGTAAAACTAACGTAACTTCAATTCTACTCTGAATATTCTATGAATTCTTATCATGGCTATTCATCGGAGTTTGCAGTTAGTGATAATATTATTAAATGCTACATGTCAAATCACCTGGGTATTTCACAAATGACTGCTGATGCACATCGATACACATGATAATTTCTCTCATGGAGTGCTCAATGAGAGAAGCTTCCATTAGGATTTTTTTCACCCTGATCGGCAAATTTGCTCCGTCTAATGAGTTTGAACAATTTCAATAAATCATTTTTCAGGTAGAAGTCCCCCCCCTCTTTTATCAGAGCTCTCATTCTGTGTACTTTAAAGGAATGAACATTTTTGAATGAGACAACATCACACCAGTATGGTTACAATTTTTGAATAGGTTTTTATACCCTGGATAAATATTGACTGAGTAAACAGTAACAGCCTCAAACTTTATGGGCCGTCATGAAGGTCTGGGATTGTTTTCCATTCCCCTATTGATCGGAGCCCCTCGCATGTTCCAACATCTCAAGTGTTTGCATATGAAACAAGTCAACAATACCAAGTTGATATTAGAAAAAGGCTTCATCAGATATTAGCAATAAACTATTATCGATTCCCCATTATGGTTTCATTAAATAAAGCTATTGACCAAAACAAAACAAAAAAGTAAACCTTGTTTTGCATTCCTTTGATAATTCAATATCTGTCTTCGTTCCGATTGGCAGATTTTCATTCAGATATCTATCACTGGTTCATTTCCCAGTCGTACCTAATGACTTGCCTTAAAAAGTCTTATTGCCCTCTGTAGTTGAATTAAACACAAATAAGAATCATGTGCAATGATGGACACCTTTAGACCCAGCAGTTAAACTTGAAACAGTGATACGATAAACTGTTCATATTGTATTGCTCAACTGACTTCACATGAAGACAGGAGCAAGACTGAGCTCATATGTTGTATATTTTCAATTAGCATCAGACTGTTTAATCTCTTGTGAGATGACACCATTCTCATGAATGTACAAACAAATTTAGTAGAAGTTGAAAAATCACAAGACAGTTTCCATGGAAACTAAACAGCAACACAAAACTCAGACTATCAATTGCAGTGAAATTAAAAAAAAAAACGACATTGATTTTCATGCAAAGTCTAGAGTTTCTCAAATAATCGCCTCAAGACTCCTGGAGACTTCGATGAGGTTAGCATAGATCACACTCCTCTCCAATGAGAGAATGTTGTCGATTTGTGACTGCAGTGACAAAAAGATCTGAAATTACTTCTTTGTTGGTAACTGTCAACTGCAGGTCTTCACTTTCTCTTCTATTTTTCCCCATCAACAATCATTGACACAAAAAGATATTTGTCAATATTCATATCAATTTGACTTAGTGTTCAAGAAATTTCAATCCTACCATTGTAAGGTATCCTAATTTGAAAGGAATGGTCAAGAAGATGAAAATGGCTGAAACCTAATTGTGAAGAGTGAAATTTGTATAAAATCTTATCACCAAGATCTGACCTCTGTGTACAAGTCTGGTTGTCTGTGAAGAGATAGCCCCCTTTTATACCACTGGCAATAGGCCACTACCTAACCACTCACTACATAGTTCCACACCGAACTATTTACTAAACATCTCCCATCATACCAATCAGATTGGATTAGCATTTACTCTTGCTGAATGAAAATGTAGTGTCTACTGTGCTAGCCAAGTCAAACAGGCTACAAGACAAGGCACCTGTTGTCAATCATTATCACTAACAGGGAGTAGTTCTTAAAGCTATGAATGTCCTACAGAATTAGTTTTAGCCAAGAAAATAGGTTGTATGACATTTTTTTTCTTAGAAGTGTATCAGAAATGCCACAACAAGCCTATCTGGTAAAAAGAGAAAGATATGGTCAAATCACAAAGTTTCCACTCTCTGTCCTTTGAATGCTGTGGTTCCTGGGAAGCAGTTGCCAGTACACCCTACCCCACTGATATCCCCTCACAGCTAACAGCCACTACAGATCACAATTTCAACAGGTTATAGCTTCTCTGTGTCACTTGAATATGAGCTGTTCAAGCTTTCCCTCATGAATCAATGAGCTTGGTCTGTGGTCATACGATAAAGTGGCAATGAAACAACCCATACGTATAAAATAAATCTTTATTTACCGAGATACTCCTTGCTTTTAAAAGTTTATGCAAAGTGTATTTCATATGTTTATCTTTCCAACAAGCTGTCTAGGTGTATGTTTGAAGCAACACCTGCACACGAGGATAATTTTTGTGGTGGATTTGGTAAACAGTGATAATTTACACGACACTGTAGCTATGCTCGACATTCTTGATCGATGGAGTTGTCTCCCTTTGAATAAGAAATTCACACCCTAGCCTGGATAATTTTGAGGGTTAAAGGTCAATGAAATAACTCACCTGTTTGTGCATTTCAACGTTAAGACCATAGGACATCTCGTAATACTGAAAACAAAGAAATCATGTCTGACAATTATTATTCCCTTGACTACAGCAAGCATTTAACAAAGTGAAAAATGTGCCTCATTTTTAGGTATTCATCATCAAAAATAACTATTTTTTACACTAGTTAATTACAGTAAAAAACGTACACATTAATTTGGCAGGTTTTTGAGCAGAATTATCATATCTAATCTCTGCAGTTGGAGTTCTTAGACGCCCACTGCTCTCAAGATTATCAAAGGTATAAATAAACATCTGAAGGTGGTGGGCAGGTGAAATATTTATCTAGACCTGTTATTACTTATAATTACATTACATGCTTACTTTCCTCTTGAAAGGGGAGGATACTTTGGAGGCAGTCATGCATGATTGAAAAGCTACACCTTGTGGTTATTTTGACACCAACTTGCATAATGGATGATTAATAACCCCTCTGACCATTATGCTAATTAGTGTAGTGGCCTGATATAAGTGATAAGTTCAATTCTACTGCCTGGCAAGGAGATTTAGATAAAATTATCTCTGGATGAAAATTTTTGGAGGGAAAATACTTGACCAATCATGATATAATTTGATAGTGGAGATGGTTAAGAAATTTGGGAGGAAGGGGGGGAGGGGGGTCACTCAGAACTCATACAAGAGGTCTCAACAACTTTTTTTAATTGTCTATTTTTTATTACCTAGTCATGCTGATAAATAGGTACAAGGTGTATCAAGTTACAGGTTTTAAAATCAATTAACAAAATATTTCTGAGGATTTCAGACTAACAACATCAAGGAGAACTTGTAGACTTTTAAATTACGCGACAAGTTCTAAAATTACAGTCAAACCGAGGGCTCTTCACATGCGGGGTAATTATACTATTGTGTTCAGACGGTGCATGCATCACCAAGTTCAGAGCTTTGATAACAACCAACTAAAATACTTTTATACAAAACGTTCTGCTTAAGTTAACATGGAAAGCCCCCTTTTACGAATAATGGGGAATTTCGTGAAGGACAGGATGTATATTTATGTATATTCTAGAATTTCATTGCTGGTGAACATAATAAGATAACTATGGTAAATGGCATACCACTTTCGCGTACTACACGTTACCTGTGTGTGCAAATTACATGCTTGTTGATCACAGGTAAACATGTTCATTACATTTGGTCACGCTTGAAATGATATTCACTCACCATGACATAGTGTCTTTGCATTTCAGTTTTCTCTTGGGCTAATTTTTCACACTCCATTTTTAAACTGTTAAAAAGAATTGGGAAAAATCAATCTCATTACACAAAGCACCGTTCACGATATTTTTATATTATTAATGCATGCTGATGGCTTTCACTCTATATTGCATGAAATAACAGCTGAAAAAAATCAGAATCTGAGAATTTCTGAACGTTGCTTACGTATGGTATTGTGCTTGCAAAAAACTGAATTCTTCTTTGATTCGATCGCACGACTCTGCCACAGTGAACTTAAAAGGCTGGCTGGGCTGATGCGGAGCCTGAAACATAACATAATTCAGAAACCAACTCCACGTGTTGTTGTAAAAGTGTGTTAACATGAGAAATTCACACATGACCCCATTTTGTAAAGATATCAGCGGGCATTGAAGCGTGCTTTAACGGTACAGCGATTCGTTAAATCATTTGAGTACCAAGGCAGTTCTTCTAAAACTTCTAACGTTAGAACAGAACAGAGAGAGTTTTGTTGTTGTTTTGGCGCGCGTGAGAATGTGAAACTTACCGGGTGCCTATTTGGATACATCCTGAGTTGTGTGTGTGTGCAAGTCACCGAAATTCCTGGAAAACTCAAAATATATAAACACAATATGAATATAGAACTTTCATACGCCGCAGTATTCCTGAGAAGCTTTAAATGGTCACATCCCCGGTACGGCGGACGAATATTCCCAACATCAAACCATCGATTTAGCCATGAAACCAACTCCCTGAAGAATTTTTACATCCCCTAAATAGCACAATAGTGACGTGTTGGTCAATTATAAGTATCCATACAAAATAGGTATCATAACACACGTGCACTGAATATAAACAATATTCTAACGACTGTGTAGATAAATATTGCAATTAAAAGTTCACAATCCACAAACGAACGTCTAAAATTCGTGTGAACGCCTTGTAAAATACCACACACATATACACACGTTACGACTGCCGGTTAACAAAGCAGACTGTAGTAGTGCTAGCCATATTTGGAGCAAACTGATTGGTCAGATCAACAGCTGTTTATCGGCTCAAAACCCACGTGGGTTTATAATTTATGCACACTCTCTTTGACTTCTGCCCAATCGGATGTCAGATTAGGCGAAATTATCTAATAAATATTCAAAATGTGTGAATATTAAATGAACAAGTGTGCATATATTAAGATTAGTGTGAATAATAAGTGAAAACTGTGAATAGTGATAATTAAGGCGGGGCAAGGAAGCGTCACTCCAAAAATAAGGAAATTAACACTATTTATATATATCTTATTACACACAATGTTAATATTGATAATAATTCATAGAAATTCAGACTTCACTTTCAGGACAAACCAATAATTTATTAAAGTTTGTGTACTAAACCATCAACTCATTATATAAGTGTACGTTCAGGGTGGACTCATAATGACCATGTACTTCTGTGGCTGAGAATATATGATTATTGAGCTGAGAAAGATATTTTGGTAAAGTACAGTATTGTTACATATTTATTTATGGTACATGGTATTCTATATGATATGATGTGGTATGATGAGATAGGGAGCACGTATGGTATATTATGGTACAGATAAATATATAATATAGGCTATATCATATATATGATATAATATGATACGGGTATGATATGTTATGTTACAGGTATTATATGATACGTTACGGGTATGATAAGTTATGTTACAGGTATTATATGATACGTTACGGGTATGATATGTTATGTTACAGGTGTGGTATGATACGTTACGGGTATGATAAGTTATGGTACAGGTATGGTATAATATGATACGGGTATGATATGTTATGGTACAGGTACTATATATATATATATATATATATATATATATATATATATATATATATATATATAGTTTATTCACCAATCAAGGGCCCTCGGGGGGCATGTACAGGTATTATATGATATGATACGATACGGGTATGATAAGTTATGGTACAGGTATGATATGATACGTTACGGGTATGATATGTTATGGTACAGGTATGGTATGATACGTTACGGGTATGATATGTTATGGTACAGGTATGGTATGATATGTTTTGGTATGGTCTGGTACATAGAACGGTACACGGGTGGTATGTTACGGTGTGCATGGTACTTCTACATTGTAAAACATGGTATACTTATTTTGTCGTACATGAGCGTACATTTGTAAATTCGTCAACATATTTTATCCTATTTCAAACTCCTTCAATAGATACGTCACTTGAAAGCATAACAATAGAAATACTACCCTTATCAATCCGTAGTTTATAATAGAATCCAATCCTTCTCCGGTTCCAGTCAAAAACTTTAAAGTATGGTGTTATTGTTTTCTCCAAATGTGTACTTTACATAAATCCGGTATGAAGGACTGATCTCTCTCTCTCTCTCTCTCTCTCTCTCTCTCTCTCTCTCTCTCTCTCTCCAGAAGAAATATTTCGCATACTGAGTCAACTTTTGTGTTTAGTCTTGTTTGAAAAATTATTTTAAATTTACTTTTGCTCGATAATTATTCTGAAATTTACAGCATTTATTACAAAACGCCTAGGCCCCCAGAAACTCTTGGGTATATGGTGTAAAATCATGCATTCTGAGCATTTCCTGGCACTTCTTTTTCACTTTCAAATTGTCTATTTCTTGAACAAAAATTTTATGTTACATATACTTTTTAAGAATTTTTAAGTGATACTTGTATCTGAAAAAAATATCGTAAATATATATCAGCGAGTCGTCTTAGCCTAGAATCAAATGATATACTGGTGTCGATTTTGAATGAGGCAATTACATATAAGTATCCACCTTTCATATTATTTTGACTCAAAGACTCATTAAAATTGAACAACTCTTAAACTTTTTGGTCCACAAAAAGGGGGAGGGGGTCCGGATCCCCTAGACAACAATAGACACCCCCCCCCCCTCTGGATCCGCCCTTGTAGTGCGAGATGGAGTGGTCACGTCCCTAAAAATATATTTGTAAAAAAGTCTTCGTGATTCCTCTCTGATTCTTCATGGAGGAGACGGGGTTAAATTAATTTTGATTTTATTAATTTAATTTTCAATCTTTTGACCTGAAAATCAATGGCGGTCATATACTACCAGTGACCAACCCCTATATGAAATATCACTATCAATCAAAGCTAGGGTTCTGAAGGAATTGGTAAGACATCAATTGTACAGAGTATTGTATTGCACCTGGTGACCTTTGGACCAGAAAATCAATAGGTGTCATTTCCTACTGCAGAAACTGCATGAAACTTTAAAATTTATTGAAGTTTGTTCAGTGTTACTGTAATCTATGTTGACATACCAGTGATTAGTAAATTTATAATATTAACAAAATATTAATTAAAAACCCCACCCAGTTTCCAGGGGGTTCTAGGGGCGGATCCAAGAATTGAAGTTAGGGGGTGGGGGGGGGGCGCAACTTCGATCACGAGGCGGGGGTCTGGGGGCCGCCTTAAGCCCCAGTGGGTCCTGGGCCAAGCCCTGGTAAGGGCCCAGGAGGGAAGCTCCTAAACTTTATAGGGCTTGTAATATGTCTCATATAATTATATAGTCATCTTTACTATTTTCTGTCATTTATAATGAGGTAAAATTAATAAAATGACACAAATTTTAAGGGTTTTATGGAATAAAATATAAGTTCTCCCAATACAAGTAACAATAAAATCAAAAAGATCTTGTCATTTATTTCTCTGAGAGTGACCAAAAAAAATGCTTCTTTCATCGTTTTTTTTTTCTAAACAAAAGACCATGCATGATTTACCTTAAATTTTAAAATCTTTGGGGGGTGTGCCCCCCCCCCTTTAAATCCACCACTGGTTTCCCCACAAGCCCTGCAAATGTTTTGTACACATATCAGGAGTACCCACACGTTTGAAAGTGTTTGTGGTTTCCCAGGCCTTCGCCAGGTCATGTAATGTTCATGCTATGAATCCCAAAAAATGAATTCAGGGAGCTTCCATGGGCTTAGCCTATCAGGTTTAGCAGTTCTGAACGTAATTTGAATCACCGAAAAATTACTGCGGAGCACTTGTCTCTTAGCCTAGCAAGAAACACAAAATATAGATATCTGCTGAAACTCGATAGCTATCTGAGAGCCCCACTAGGCCACGCAGTTTTCAAAATTCTAATTGCTATAGAATATCTGGAATAAATCTTAGCCAAGGGAAAAAAATGCTCTATATGCCAAAGCCCAGGAATTTCCAGGAGCTGCACACCAGGGTGTTCATTGACGTGGAGGCCGTGGGGTCCTCATGGTGGTTCCTGTATGAAATAATCAGACCGTACTTTAACTTCCTAAACAAAATTATTCTATTTGTCAAAGGGTATATTCTAAGCCTTGGATGAAGTTTTATCACTAAAACTCAAATGTGGCCAATCTTCTGTCGTACTGAAGGCGTCACTGTGACCACCAATATTGACTTATTTCTTCTGATTCAGTAAGAATACTAGTTACCTTGACCCAAGATCATTGGTATATACTCTATGTCTATGCGACTGGAAGGCCTGTGGTCAAAGTATCTGATGTTAAAAGACAAACAGTCTGGAAATCATACATGCATTATATATATATAATATTTACAATTTGGTCCTCAATTCTAGCATGGTTGTCGTAAACATCAACAATTCCCTCAGTCTTGCCCCTGAACTCGAAATTCGTTTGACCTGGGGTGTTTTACCAAATAATTCCTATTATCTGATTAGAATTGTTCTGTCAAGCATAGTCACTGGTCGAAGGTGAAGGTCACAAGCGAGGAATCTGACATAGGGGTCATTCTCATTTGAAGCTTCGGCGCGGCGATCTATATCTATTTATCATCTAGCTGCAGAACTGTAGCTCTCTGAAAAAATATTGTGACGGACGCAATATTTTTTCAGAGAGTTACAGTTCTGCAGCTATGTATCATCGAAATAAGAGACCCGCGTGTCACAGTGATCACCTGCGTGGCCTCGTTCATACACGTACAGAAAAAGATTCACAAGGTTTTTAAAATCTCGATTGTAACCCCACCCTACTTTACCCCGGGAGCATGATGTAAACAATCTCTGAATCTGCACCATTTGAGAATTCGATAAATATCACTATAACCCTATTTATGTTCAAGCTCCTTGTTGTGGCATATGGTCAGGGGGTGGGGGTGGGGGGTGGGGGTCTTAGTTAAACAATCATGGGTCTATGTTGCGCGAGGATGCTTGCATATTAATTTGACTAATGGCATAACTTCATGGTTCATGAAAATAAACTTTAGATACACTAGTATATTCTAAATCCCGTCCTGGCAACAGACAAATTCTGATAAAAGTTCGCATGACCCTATGGCTCAAATGCACTAAGACTCTCTAGACTCACTAGTAGTTCCATTTTTTCAGTCATACCGAGGATAATGTGCACATACAATCAATCTGCGTTCGACATTAATGGTTGAACCTCGATTTTAAAAAAGGAGGTTCACTAGTATATATTGTAACATCAACTAAAGAATAGCGTCATCAATCACGTTAAAACGGTTTTCATCTTTAGCTATGTATTAACAAGCATGGTGAATATAGATCTTCAGAACGCTCCACGTACCCAGGTCAATTTTAATCATTTTCTGATGTTTGACCTCTTGAAACGCGGATTTAGAGCCCCCTCCATTTTTCGCCACAATAATGTGTGTATAACTCAAACTTCTGCACCCAAAATGGCTGAGTATTTTGGCTAATACTTGACTTTCATACCTGGACCCCTCCCCCCTTTTCGGAAATCCTGGATCCGCCACTGAATATCTTCCTTATTTTATTCACTTATTTTTGTTCAAGCTCCGGTCAGCTCACCGTTACGCTACAACTCCAATATCATTATTCGCAGGGGAAAGTAGTCATGGAGAATTGACACTGTACGGATTTTGATTTTTTGTTACGGGAAAAGGCATCATAAAGGATGTCTCATATACATGATAAAAAGGGTTATTCTTTCCATACGGACGCCCGTTGCTCTACGTACAATGGTGAATGTAAATATCGATAAAAGTCGTGCAATGATGATTTGAAAGCACAATGAGAAAAATGCGACACTTAATCGCGTTATCGCGTCATTGCACCATCCGGTCATCGCTATCTTGCCATCGAGACAATACCAACCATCGTGTTATCGCCTTCAAGTTTGTTTGTGTGTTGTTTTCAGTTCCATTCAAGTATTTTTCTCACTCATGTAAAAACTTCACGGCTGTAAGTGGAGTACCAAACATTTCAACCTATGTATGGCGTTTACGGCTGTAGCACTGAGGGTACTTTTAATGTGTCAACGCCTACCATGACACGTGACCTCCGCTACAAGACCCGCGACCTTCTAATGCTGGGCGCTTGGCGAAGGAACAGTACTAATATTACGTTGTATGTTTGACGCGGCGCCGCGGGAACTAATCAAATCCGGGCCATCCGATTGCGAAGCAAACCCTTTGGACAGTAGTAAAGCACGATAATGAACAACGTATAGTCTGGTCCCCTTCTCACAATTCCATTCGTGCACTCTCAATAATTCCATTCGTGCACTCTCAATAATTCCGTTCGTGCACTCTCAGTTGAGAGCATGAACGAAGTTGTGGGAAGAGGGCCAGACTATGAACGACGTACCCTAATCCGGATTCCATATTTCTGATTTGATTTCTGAACTTACGCTATGTCTCTCTATCAAGGAGTTTTGGGAATCGTCTTTCGATATGCTGAAAGAGGGCAGTATATGTTGTGAAATCCCATAGTACTAAGCAATGCTCGAGGTATGGGCCTGTTAAAAACAGTGGGTCAATGCTTCGACGACCCCGGGGGACATTTTTTAATGAAATGCACACCCATGCCCCAGATTCGAATTCTCTTTTCATAAAATTGGGTTTGTTTCAGGTGATAAGGTAGCATACCGAATTTTGAAAAGTCCAAGGCCTTATTTTTAAACTGTAGCGCCAGTCCACAACCTTAAACTAATAACCACGAAGTGAATGACAACAACAAATTTAAGGAAAAGGTATCCATAGCTGCACTACCTACACGTTCTCTGGTGCTTCGTGTATCATTGCTTCATATTTAATTATAGATTACGAGGAATCACGGTACTGGTACAAGTTTGTTTCGTTAAAGTAGGGTTCCGGGATTGCTCGTTCTTTGGTACGACGGACGGATGTAAAGTAGAAAATTACATAGGACCACGAAACACAAACGTCGGTGTTCCCTTTGTGCTCATCTACCAGTATACTCAAGTATTCTAACGTCTTCCACTTCCGGGCAAAATATATTTTCTCAAAATACTAATAATATATTTTTAAAAAATATTAGATGTTATATTCTTCTTTATATCCCAATAGGCACATAGAGTTATGTGCCGCTTCCATGTAAAATGATACAATGGGCGGCTCATACTTAGCATGAAACCATAAAACCAAATTGTGGCACGCTGGTCCGCAAAAGCCACGATATTATTTTCGAGTTCTTCATGCACCGGTATTTAGCTTAGGTTTGCTTGTTTGTACATTGTTTTGCGTCCCAATCGAGATTTTATTATCGAATGGTAATTTAAACTATTTACTGCCAGTGGAAGATTTTATACTTAACCGGTGTTCAATCTGCTTAATTGCTAGTTTAGGCTTTAGGTAGCAGGGGGATAGTTTCGAACTAAAGACCATTGAAAAAGAGAAATACCCCATATTTGAAGTGATATTACATATGTAAAAATGTATAGAATAATTGCAGGATACATTTCAAGTGTAGGCGAGTGCTTAATGAAAAAAATGTATATACATGATGTCTAGCATAGGTTGGGAGAAATCTGAAACGAAGTGCTAAAGAAACTGAAAAACCTTCGTGGTTCTGCGTAAGGTAGGTAGATGAGAGAGAAGGGGGATGGCCCCAAATTTTTAAGAAAGGCAGAATTGTTGATTGTGTGCAGTGTCTTTCGCACCTCGCACGGTACTCTGGTGGGGTTTTGGAGAGTTGTGGATTATGAGAGAGAGAAAAAAGCAAGAAGGGAGCACCTGTTCAGAAAATGTTTTGTGCACCAGTACCAGCATGTGAGGATTTCATGTAATTTAGAGTCATAATTTATTAACTACACCTATATGAAATTCAAGTATTGATATAAAAGGGAAGTGTGATTTTTCATTAGCCTATCATAATCTGACTTTGATAAATCCTCCCTACCCACATGTTTTTGAACAAAAAATGAAAATGTCCCCTGCTACTTTATTTCATTTCGCACGTGTTCACCGAGTAATCAGGCATATCAGTCATGTTTGTGTGTTCTGTTCATTTGATAGTATCCACTAGCCATTTCAATTCAAAACATTAGATTGCCAATATCTAATCAGACTCTTTAGTTACAGTTAAACCAGCTCGAGGGTGTATGTGTTATTTTTGAGGAGGACTTCAAGCTATGATGAAAACTGAAACTATAGATGTACTTTTACTCATATTTGATCAAGAACAAGTTCTAGAAAAGGGTATTGATTTGTCTCTTTTGTAAAATATTTTTGAAACCGACAATTTGCAGCTTCGTTGTATCCAGATGAGATAGATACCCGTTCCTTTGGGTCTTCTGTTTAGGGATGAACACATCTGGCGATATAGCAATTGTCTAATGCTTGTCTCTCCTCTTGTGTAGAAACGAGTCCCTAAATTTGGCTTACAGAAACCAGAAAAGGGTTATCGACATGATCAAAAGGGCTAATGTTTGGGAGATAACATTTGTGGATATGTTGCTATTTGGAGACACATTTAAAGAATTTAATACGTATAAAAACCTACCACGGTCTATCAAAAGGGAAGCCATGATATCTGCAGGGATCGGGTTTAGTGGGATACGGCGACTCGTGGGTTTAGCCGGAGTTCTGGAGGCATATTACAGTCAACCTATTCAAGTGTAATGCATAAACGTCGACTCGTATTGAATGGAAGACTGCGCACGGGTGACTACTTTGTTAACCACGCACATATCTTTTATACCGTGTGGAGTATGGACAGGGTATACTTGAGAATTTCCCGTGGGTCTATGTTTCAGCCAAACCATTTCCCCCTCTTCTTCCACAAAATCCATCCATCCAGATAGTGTCTGATAACACTGAGTCTGAGAAGAAGCAGTTGTTCGTCATATCTTAATCAAAACAAAAGCAGGGGTATGATGCAGTCAGAACTGATGATGTTTCTTTTGGGTCGAAATCGTAAACGTCTGTTGCAGCACAGATCCCCCTGTGCAATTTCCCCCAGGGAAAACGGGCTCTGGTTAGACTATCCACTCTAGAGGGAAAAGGCGCCCTGGACAGTATGTTATTTCGCCTAATGAACGAAGTCCCTATAGAATTTCCTCCAGGACGAAAAAAAAAACGTCTAGAGTAAAATACCCCTCTCGTTTCTGGAGTGTACCCATTTTAGCGTAAGCACCATTGGACACCATAATTAAATTACATCTATCTGTATATTTACAGGGAATGTGTGTCATATTTACATGTATTTATAACAAACCCCGGCATATATATGCATGTAGTCGTTAAAAGTGATGGTGTTATACAATAGAATGATGAAGGCCTCCCTCCGAGAAAACGCTTCCCACACTCGGACATAGGATACTCATGTACAATTCTACTATTGATTAAATACATATTTATTTATCACGAGATTTTTCTTTATAACCAGGCACCCCCTAGTTTGGCATTTCCGCCAAAATCACAGGCACTCGACGTTTTAAATATCTATTATAAAAAAAAATTGTCTTCCCATAAACAAAATTATGTTTACAGGAAGACATTTTTTTCATTGTAGATATTTAAAACGTCGAGTGCCTGTGGCCAAAATCTATGCACGAATATCTAAATTGAAGTTAATTGAAGGTTTGATATTGATTAACGCCTGTCTAGTATGGTGTCATATTTGTCGACTTATCAGATAATTATGTTGACTTGTCATTTAAGTATCTATGGTGGCGTTTTTCAGTTATCACTTGTCAGATTTGACTTGTTGGATAATTATGTCGAATTGTCAGATGATTTTGTCCACTTGTCAAATAATAGAAAGTTTAAAAAGTACGGGGTAACCGTAATGCTTTCACACCTAAAAATGTGCCATCCCATCCATTTAATAATATAATGATCAGAGATCGGCATAATGATCTGACAATCTGACAAGTCGACATACTGATTTATCAAGCCTAACCCTACGTAAAATCATTGTGTTGACTTGTCAGATCTTTTTGCCGACTTGTCAGATCAATGATTATGCCAACCTGTCGGATTGTGATGTTGACTTGTCAGATAGTGAGACAAATTGGTATATCAGAATTGAAAAACAATAAGAAAATATAAACATTTAAAGATTTTCCCCGACAAATCGACATATAATCATCTGACAGGTCGACATAATTATCTGACAAGTTGACATAATTATCTGACAAGTCGACATAATTATCTGACAAGTTCGACTTAATTATCTGACAAGTCGACATAATTATCTGACAAGTCGACATAATTATCTGACACGTGATGGCAGAAATATACCATCATAGTCAAGATCATAATGGAAATAACGAAATTCTTAAAACATTTTAAAAAGTCAATTATATAATTTTGTGCACGTTGGAGTTCTGGAGTATCCACGCTGCACCAACTAACTTTTAATTTTGGTTAGACTAGTAATATATACTAATTACATTGTATATAGAATATATATTTTATTAGTTGACCTAAATGAAGTAACGGTATTAGCTCCAAATATTCTGAAAAATAAAATATATGTACATACACTGTAATGTGCCTAAATACACGTTGAAGTACACTATAATTTTTATTTATTTATTTATTTTTTTTGCATATTTATCAAGGGAATCAGTCAATTTGTTTTCAAAAATTTACACTCATTTTCAGCTTATCATATATATTAGTTTACTAAATCGACAAAGACCGAATTATATAAAATGAATTTTAATATATAAGATTTCAAATTTTCTATTGAAGTTGTTTTGTAAATTCAAAGAACCAGAAAAAGATAGATAGCTATAAATATAAGAGGTCTATGGGAGGCGTTTTATCATTCGGGGGGGGGGGGTCTATACTGGAACACCTTTTCCTATGGAGGAAATATTGGCCTGGATTAATTCTTCCAAGGCGGAAATTTAATGCTGGGTCCATTTTCCCCACGGGGGAGTCTTTGCTGGGCACGTCTTTCCGGGTGGCAACTCTACACCAGGAGGGGCGTCTTTGCTACAAACTGGGACAGTTTTTTGGCAACTCTTTCATTCATTCAACTGAAAAGGTAAAATGGGATGTCCCTGCCACTGGCAACAAATCCAATTAACCACATAAAAGGTTTTGTAGTTACAATAATTGGAAAAAGAAAGGGGTCGTTTGTCTCCAATATGTTAAGCACAATGCCTTGGCATCATTATGACAAAAATCCAGACAAAGCGTTTTGTTTCCTGGGTGTTGAAAGCTATTATAAGGAACAAAAGTTAGTAAATTTGTGCAGAGAAAAGGCTTTTGCTATAGTTTATCTGATGGTTTCAGAAACTGGGTAAAAAAGTAAATGTGAAATTCTGAGGACACGATGATTCTGAAAGTCAAAAGGAAGCATTTGAACGTGTTGATACATTCCCACAGGTAATTAAATCTTTTGTTGGTACATTCCCACAGGTAATGAAATCTTTGACAGAGCAGCATGAGGATCAAAAGAAACTTGTTCAAAGTATAATGTCTAGCATCAAGTACCTTGCTCGCCAGAGTTCTTAGTGACGATCGCGAGGGCTTACGTTCAAACTTTGTCCAACTATTGAAATTACGTAGCTCGGATGATCCTAGACCTTCATAATGAATTTCTCAAGATAATGGCCTATGCAATTTTTTCGTGAAGAGATAAATTTGATACAAAGATTCTTTTACTATTATGCGGATGAAACCGTTGATAGCCCAAACAAAGAGCAACTTTCGGTTTGTTTCCGATGGGTATAGACAATGATTTTGAAGCTCGTGAAAGTTTCGTTGGATTATAGCAAATTGATGACACAGAGACATCAACAATTCTCATTGTCAAAGATGTAGGTCGCGTTCGTGGTCACTGTTTTGGTGTGGCAACAGGGCTTGATCCAGGCCTGGAGCTGCGTCTTGTATCAGTTCGACTGAAAGGTGTGCGGTATGCACATGCTAACCTCGCTTGCATGATTCAATATAGGACTGAAGGAACATTCAGAATGCTGTGGAAAATACCAGACAGATTAGAAATCAAATCGTGCCCTCGTTTTTTTGGTTGTTGTTTTTTTATAAATCGAAAGTACTCTTGAACTCGCAGACTCTTCTGGTCCATTGTCCAATGAGCTTTGTCCAGCTCGTTGGATGGTGGGAGAAGCTCTACTCAGTATTATTGAGAATTATAAAATGCTGCAAGGTGTATGGGATGTAGATTGTCCATACGGACCAGGTGTAACTTGTGAGGGCCTGTCCCGAGACATAGTTAGATTATTCTAACTATATGGGGTGAAGCATTATTGTATGTAAAGGAGGATGAGGTGACAAACATAATTAGGGGCGTGGTACTTTATATACATTTGATACCGTCATTCATGAAGGCATTAAACTAAAACTCCTACAATTAAATATCAATGGTTTATTCTACAACATATTATGTAGTATGTATAGGCACAACAATATTTTCATAAAAGTAGGGAACAAGTTCACCCTTCCATATACACCAGAGATAGGAGTTCGTCAGGGTGATGTCTTAAGCCTAAATATTTTTAAAATATTTTTGAACGATTTTTCTAAATTACTGGATGAAGAAACCATTGGCTCTGTCAATCTTTCTGGAAAGAAAATCACCTCTCTTCTATATGCGGACGATCTTGTACTGCTTTCAGAAAACCAAAATGGACTACAAAACAAACTAAACTTACTTGAAAAATATTGCAACGATTGGTGCTTAGAAATTAATACCAATAAGACAAAAACAGTCATTTTTAATAAAAGCGGACACCTAATTAAAGAAAATTTTGTGTTCGGTAACATATGTATTGAATGTACTAACAAATATAAATATCTAGGAGTAATATTATCCTCCTGTGGTTCATTCAAGGAAGCAAAATCTGATCTATACAATAAAGCTCTTAAGGCCTCATTCAAACTTTATAAAGACATCAAATCTATCGATCCACCAATTAAAACATTTTTGCATCTTTTTGACCATATGGTAAAACCCATCGCCTTGTATGGCTGCGAGATATGGGGAACACTTTCAACACACATGCTGGAAAAAGACAGAGATTTATATGATATCTTTAAAAATTGGGAGGTAGAAAACCTGAATATTAAGTTTTGTGAACATCTACTGGGTGCCGGTAAAAGAAGTACTAATATTGCAATAATCTCTGAATTGGGTAGATATCCTATGTTCTGCTCTGTAATCCAAAGTATTTTACTATATTGGCATAGACTTGAGAATTGCCCAGATTCATCCCTGTTATACAGTGCTTATACAGAGAGTATCAATCTGAATTCATATAATATAAATTGTTGGTACAAAAACATTAATTATTTTAAGGAAAAAATGGGCATTTTGGTACCCAATTGTAAAAATCTCAAATTCTCATTTTTAAAAAAACAAATGAAGAATCAGGTACGGAAACAATTTTTACTTTACTGGTCAAAACGACGTGAAGAGGGTCAGAAATCAGGAAAACTCACAACATATTTTTCGTATAAAGAAAACTTTACTATGGAAAGTTATATATTTTTAGAATCCCTAGAATTAAGAAAAACTCTATGTAGATTTCGAATTAGTGCACATGACCTTCGAATTGAAAGAGGAAGATATGAATTTACAAAAACCAATTCTGGCCAGAAGATTTCTTTAGAAAGAAACAAAAGAATATGTGAATTATGTAACCTTAATTGTGTTGAAGATGAATTTCATTTCCTTACTGATTGTCCATTCTATGTTGAAGAGAGAAATATGTTTTTTAATGGTATATACAAACTCAACAAAAATTTTATCTATCTAACAAATAAGGACAAATTTACTTGGTTGATGATTAATGAAGACAAACCAGTAATTGTCAAATTGAGTGAATATTTAGTGCAAACTTTCAGGAAAAGAAGTGATGCTTTAAAACTGCAAAAATCATTATAGTTTATTATTCATATATTGGTATAATACTGATACTGTCCATCTACTTGTATATATACATGATTAGCAATTCATATATGTATGTACTTGTTTCCCCAACATGCTGCATCCACATGCAGTTTGCAGTCTATGTAACCTGTAGTTAATGTTGTAAACTTTCTTTCTTTTTTGAATTTCCTTCTTTATAAACTGTCCTACTGTTATGCCCTCTGGGCCCAAAATTGGAATAAACTTATCTTATCTTATCTTATCTATACAGACTATACAGGCTTTCTCCTTGGATCTTTTCCCCGGAGAACCAATTCTGAGAAACTGACAATTTAAGCAAAGCTTTGCAGATAGAGAGCATCACTGCGGCTGAAGGTAACAAAATAGTAACTCTTATAATACAGACTCTGCAAAAGACCAGGAAAAGTATATTCTTGTGGAAAAGCTGAGAAAAAGAAAGCAAGAATTGAAAGCCAAGGAAGTACAGCTTCAGCGAAGAAAACGGCTTCCGAAATGGCTAGATGAAGGTTCAGAATCATGCCATCCAACATTACTATAGTAGTCGAGGAAGTTTATCGGAAACATTGTCTTGATGACCTTCACCTTGCTATAAATTGCATTAAACACAGGATGGACTCATCAAGCCTTGCTCTCAATGCCAAACTAGAAAACCTTTTGACCAAAGCATTAAGTGGTCAGATTTAAGTCAACGAGCTAAATTTTGTGTGAAATTTCTACACCAGATATTAATAATGGATCTTGGAGCTCAGCTTCAGATTCTGAAAAAGCAGCGATTGAGATTGCTGTATACAATTTGGCTGAGAGGAATAAATGGACTCTATTTAGCCAAATAGGTGAAATAGCTTATAATTAGTTTAATCTAACTGTCAGTGAGAGATCGTTTAATAACCTACAAAAGTGTGAAATCTTAGTTAGATCCAAGATGTCGAGAAAAAACAAAACCCATTTATGATGCTGCACACGTACAAGGAGGAAGGCAACAAATTAGATTTAGTTGCCATTGGAAACGAATTCGTGCACACAAAAAATACCGTAAAATCCTCTCTCAAATGAAAATGATTTTATTAAAAAAACCGATTTCAGTAATTGACCAAAATAGATAGCGATTTTTGTTTGCAAACAGTATTTGAAATGTACATAACACGAATAAGCGGGTCGTATGTGTGTAATTATTATTATTTTGTAGCTTGTCGAATATTTGGCCTGGTTGCCCCTCACATTTGCAAAACGATGCTATGTGCCCCCCCCCCCCCCCCCCCCCCCCCCCCCCCCCCCCCCCCCCCCCCCCCCCCCCGATGCAACTGTATACACTAAACAGTCTTTTTCATGGTGTGCAGCACAGGTCCTCCCGAATGTTGAGTATACCCTTGGTATGGTTGATAGAGAAAGACTCCTTATACCTATCAAAGGTACCCAGGCGTTCGGTAGGCCGGTGTCTCTTCTTAGATAGAGCTGAATATCCACACCAATGGTTGACTTTCAGTTATAAATGCAAAAGGTTAAGATCAAGGTTGTGTCTGTGTTGATTTCGACTAACAAAATATTTACTAAATTAATAAGTGATTAATCAAACAGTTTTTCAAGGTTACTTGCAAAGGACCAAAGTCAAACTTACTGGAGAGTCCTTGTATATGTCATAAAGGTCCTCCCTGTATCGACACTGGTCTCCTCTCTAACTCACACGACACTCTTGGGGAAAAGGCTAGGCGACTTCAAACACACACACAATCTCTCTATCTCACAAAAAGTAGTTGACAAAGATATAGCTTTATTACATATATGTAACTTGTATACTAGTATATGCACCCGCGTTTTAATGTAATTTTAATTTTACAAATGTTTAAAGTCCAAGAACAAGGGACAGACCTTTAACCCCCCCCCCCCCCCGAGAGCTATGTATACATTTCAGCAGCTGCTCGAATATATACATAATTAAAATAGTTTCGTTCATTTAACAAAGATGTATCTACTTTTAGACCCCAGTCTTTGGGTGTTGTTGGTTTTTAGTGCGCGCGCTCTCTCTCTCTCTACTTCGTTGCACTCCATTGGCGTGCCATGAATTGGTATCTACAAGACAAGTTGTTGAGAGTATATTTTTTTTTAAAAAAAACCAATAGCTATAATGATTCCTGCATGGCTAATACATATCATTGTGGACACAATCTGACCCAAAACGATGTATTCATAGCGAAAGTCAAGTTATCTTAAACACCACATCAGTTCAAATAAATATCGTTTGATTATCAATATACGTATAACCAAGATACCATTGTGTGTTTATCCGTTTTAGTCACGACACCTAAAAACTACTTTAAAGTTATAATTGAGTGTTATTTGCAGCTCGCTATACATGTATATGTGCAACATCTTCTGCATTCCATTGCTTTGATAATGCCATTCAATCTCCTTTGGACATGTGATTATGCACTTTCAGTCTAACAGGGTACAATTAAGGCATGTTAACATCACATCGATCCTTTTGATCAAACATTTTTGTTAACAAAATAAGCCGAGGAAACGCAACTTTTAACAAAGATTCTTCTCTTTTACTACAAAACTGAAGGTCTAAAAGCGGCAGTTTGCGTTAACCCCCGAGATGCTACGATACAAGAACCCTGGCATGCAAATTATACCATTTCCGGATACAAACTTATGTTAAATGTGTGTTTTAACCCCAGCGCTATGTAAAACCCTTGTTCGGTATTCTTGTATGTCAACTACATTAAGTCTAGATCTAAAACTGCTGTTTAACACGAAACAAGCGATGTCCTATTAGACGTTACACTAATTCTGCAATGTTTTTGCACAATGAGTCATGTAAGCGAAACACCTGAGTGAATGTAGGTAATTAGAAAAGGGGAAAAGACAAGGCATACTTGTTGTCATATCCTGACAAACATCAAAAGGCGTGTTAGTTTTAATTAATCTGTCAAAAGCAGGCACATCCACCCACTAAAAGTAATACGAGGACCTGCAAAAAAACAGACCACGGTAATTACGGGGAAATTTATTTATGCCAAATACAGACATGGTGAATTTTCTTGACCGTTTATTAATGATATTATAATAATGAAGTGGCGGATCTAAGAGGGGGAGGGGGGGGGAAAGGAGGGGTTGCACCCCCTTTTTGGTTGAACTTTTAAAAACAAAAATGATAATTTACTGCCAAGTTAGTTAAAGTCTCCAGTCTCCCTTTAGGGGATGAGAAAAGGTACAAACTTGGGTCACAACCCAACCATTATTATTATATATATTTTTTTTTAGATTCGCCCCTGAACACACATATATTCCATGTTCATATACATGGACCTTTATCAGGGCATTTGATTTACATAACATCATCTCGAACTATGAAAATACATTGATATACAAAATAATAGAAAGAAGACATTTAGAAGTATATAATGTTGCAGGAATTTGCAATTGATTTATTTTTCAAGAACACGGGGAAAATTGCATGAATGGAAATTGATTCAATTCTACACTTGTCAAACGTGTCTTAAAGTTTCTGTTGGTCATTTACACTTTATCCCGAAAACCAATTAAATGAGTTCCAATGTCCAGATTATTCTTGAAATATTTCAAGTATTAATAATCGACCGTCATTTCGAATTAAACCGTGAAGGCGGATGACTGGAGGCAATTATGACCGATTTTACCTCCGCGACTAAAGAGCCTACATTGTTGACTTGTGCATCTAAAAGAGTACTTGAAACGATAATCACAGCAAAGTAACAAGGCAGAAGTAGGGGTGACGTGGTTTGTGTTTGTAAGAGTTTAGAAGTGGGAAAGCAATCAATCTCGTGAGAAGACCGAAGAGCTTTTCAGTCACTTGCTGCGGGGCTGGAGAAGTTCATTACCAGGACAACATCTTTCATCCATTATATGACTCCAAGGTCTGCAAGAATTGCGAATTTGATTCCATCAAACTCACGCTATTCAACGATTTTCCTTTCAGTTTGATGTGGACAGTATATGTAAGTGATTATGAAATTCAACTTCATTAAACACTGTCATTTTCTGTATAATAAAGGTCACTCGTATGTCCGAGACAAAAACTAGAAACGGCTATTACTGTACGCTATAAATGCTGTTTACCACACAATTTCTTTTCATACTATTTATTTCAAAATTTGCTTGCAGTGACAGGCAGCTTGAAATGTTGTACGACATTAATCTACTAGTAAACTACTCATCTACTTCCCATAACTTTTTGAGAATTCCTGTGTATACGGTAACTTAGCAACACTACTTTACAAGGTTCATGTGGATGGAGTCTGGCTCTGAAAACTGAACTGGAACTCTTGGGTGTGAGGGGCTCGATATTGAGTTACAGAAATCCTGCTTTAAATATTGGTATTAAGAAAATTGCTAGCGTACTTCTGACATTTTGAAATAGAATATGGATTGCAATGACAAGTTATTTTTCTTTTTCATATATAGAAGATGCGAAATTAATGTTTTCTTGGACTCGAACACAACTTGGATATCTTTTTACTCTAACCAACTCCCAGATGATCGGAAAGTACTGTACTCAAAGAAATTTAAACAAGATTCGGGAGTAATTCTAATTTCTATGCCACAAACTCAAACATTGGAAGGACATTTTTTTTCTATCTCTTGTCTGTATGCACTTTGATCATAACTTAGTAGTGATTTCATACTTGATGTACTGAAAGGTCAAGGTGATTGCTATGGGATTGAAAAGGGTCCTTTTTCTAGGTCATACCACAGTTAAACATCTATTTATTGCTTTCCTTAAACCATGCACGAATAACAGTAATCAATCACAGGTTTAAATGGTCATGTTATCTTCATGTGATACCTTTAAGGAGCTTTCCCCCGGGATAACGTCACCATGACTTCCTGTAGTTAGGATGACTGGGTGTTGCTTTCGATGAGCAAATGCTTCGAGTCCATACAGAAAAGCTTTGTTATAGTACATGTACAAGACTGAAAAAGATAAGAGCGTTAACAATGGAACAACTGGAAATTGTAGTAAATGCGTAGATACTGTAGTCGGTAAACTTGATTATTAATACATATCCACGTATCACATAAATGTGCAATTTCCAATTCTGTGCGAAACACTGAGATTAAAAAAGCAGAGAGAGAACCAGTGTTTTCACTGACGTAAGTGATTAACTTGTTCATCATTGGCCACTGCCTTTTGGATCGTTCAATGAACGGTTAAAAAGTCCTTGGTCTTGGCATTTGAGGTTAAATAAATGCATAAAATACAATCTTCAAATGTCATTTCTCGCAAAATAAATATGCATTTTGTATGCATTCTGTTCCGAAATCAATATCTGCATCCTCGGAGAGCGCCTCAACCCTTCATTAAACCTTCAGATTGATGAACCATTACTGCGAGACATCAAATGTACCGAGTACTCAAGCTAAAACCCAAAGCCAATATTGTGTTGAGAGGGATTGTAGGTCCATGTTTCCTCTATTTACTCCTTTACCTTACGGTAGAAAGGATTGAGCAGACGACCATCAGAATTTCGTCCGATTGATTTTTCTTATCGCACCGTAATTGCCATTTTCCGTGCGACTGGTTCATGCATAGAACATCATTCAAACTTTACTTTGTCCGAGCAGACGGAAGAGACCACGTGCCTATGCATCCATGCATGAAATTATCGTCTCCAATTCGAACTCTCTAGGATATGGGTAAACATGAAACCACGTTTGAATATCTATAGAAATTAGCACTGGCGGGGGATTATTTTTCTTAAATTTATCCAACAGAAAACAAAATTAATCTATTGATAAATATTTTTTGCTATACAAAATTAAGATATTATAAGATCGTTCCCGAGGGACTCATTTACAGAACTCGGGACATTTTTCACGTGATATGTTGAGGTCGAACTACTGACGTCCATGTATTTGAACTGGTGTTGGTGAAAATTGAAACTTTCACAAGGGCTATAACGCCTGACATATTAATGTGAAACCCGTTGACAAATTAACACGTGCGCAAAATTAATTTTCTACAAATTGATTTTGCCATCAATGGCGACCAGTCACCCTGTTGATGACCCGTTGACAGTACATGCCTGATAATCACCATTACAGTGAAATGCATTACACCCGACATAAGTGATCCCTGATCGATCCGTATTGATCAGAATTCTGTAAGGGCTTCCGGTCGTAATGGAATACTGATGTTGAGCGAGGTGTACACCACGACTGTTACAACTCGCCCGTGTTCTGATGGTGCTGTGTCACGCAGGGACTACATTTATCACAACCAATGTCCAGGAACACCAGGATAAGACGATGGCAACTCGCTATCAGCTCGGACGGAGATGGAGTAAAATATTCCTCAAATAGTCTCTTAGCCATAGATTTTACATTGTTAAAAATTGCTTATAAAATATGAATTGGACATTTTCACATTACAATTAATATAGATGAATTCAATTATACAGATGGTTGGAATATATTATCAATTATCCTTTCTGTTATATTATCAATTATGCATGCGATTTGGAATAAAGAATCCTATGTTTGTTATTTGTTTTTACAGCAACAGCCGTAAATCATTCGTCTACATACATTCGTCTATTTTCTTACTCACGGTATTGTAATCAATGGTTAATCAGTACGTGTAATTTAGTGTGCCCTGATTTTTTTCCAATTAAGGTCAAGTTTAATTGATTCCTTGCTTGAATTAATGCTTGCATTTCATAAAGAGCCCTTGTGAAACGGCACCATCAGGCTACTGTGATCTTTTGGAAATGCTCATCCATCTCGAAAGAGGTTCCTCTTGATGCCCGGATTGCCGCTAACTTCTGGCTTTTAATAATAGATGGGTTCTACTGTGATCGCCCAGTCAGGCGCAAATGAATAAACATAAACGTTCTACCAGCCATCATAAAATTGTTCTAATGTTAAAATCGATTCTAATGCCGAGACAACATCATCCTAAAGAAAACTGAAGCCAATAGGCAAATTCCCATTGTCATGTTTTATTTGACCAATCAAATCGCACGCCTGTTGCTCCTCCTACCGGGGTAACGGTGTAAAAGAAATGGTCGTCAGTGATTTCGTGCAGCATGTAGCTGCCTCAGTGCAGCAACATTGTGATGTTAATGTTGGAAGGACGACTTTAATCCCACGCACGTTGACAATATAAATCTAAATGGCTTGATTAATGATCATTGGATTGCAGCAACTTGCCACCTGCCCTAACAGCAGAGGACTCTATTCTTATTCACGACCATACTTTTGACAACAGTCTTTATCGGACTTTCTAATTTAGGCTAATTTGTGCCATGTGCATTTTAATTAATTGAGAAAGAGACAGAATATTGCATAGTTTTCTTGGTTCAAATCAATGACGAAAGTTGGGGATCGTCTTGAATATGATAGAGAATTAATATTGACCTTGTTATTGATGATGGATAGTGTCCCCTCAACAAATGTCGCTATCAATGGTTCGGCAATTACGCTTCTGTTGCGGTGATTTCCTACGGCCAGGGACCAACCTGTCGTTTTATGACTTGCTTGGTAAACCACGCGTGGGCAAGGGGTCCTTGGTCTACTCCACAATCCTTTTAAATATGTTTCCCACATTTATCATAGAAAAATTGTCTAGATTTTTGTGGACATTGTGTATTTTTGGCAATCGTTTCGAAATGTGAAGTAGAGAGCAAGTTTTATGACCAGGCTTTCTTTATCGCATTGTTCGTTCTTCACTTTTTTTTCCATGTATGCAAGTTTTTATTTTTAAGATAATGTAAGCTAGCAATACAGAAAATATGTACTATAACATAATCATAGAAATATTCATTCAAGACCTTGAATAAAACTTATTATAAAACAAGTTCCGCCTCTGATAATTATACATTCGACAAGGCGGTCCACTTTTGCCGGTTCGTTTCACGCATTAGTCGTTTTTTTTTTTTGTTTTTTTTTTTACAGCTGGGGGCTTTTGCGATATTTTGTTGGTTTATTGAAGCGTCAACCTCTTTAGTACGTCATATTATCGGCCTGTGGTGTTCGCGGTTGTCTAGTATTTTAATGTTGTCATAAGATGCTTTAATCTTATCTTGTCACGGTGCGTGGTTCCATTCACATTATTATAATCATCTTAAGATTTGGTGTTATTGATAGAACAGTTGCTGAAGTATATGTTTACCTAAAACTGAGATAATCATTTCCTTCTATGTTTTGTGAATACGTCTTATCTCCAGGTCAGGTCATACCTTGTGGTCAATTTTGACTGTTTTAGAAATGTTCGCTGAATACCCTATAGCACAAGTAGTAATTGTTCTTGCATAGAATGGTAGTAAACTAGATAAAAATCATTACAAATTGTGATGAACCATAGGTAAATCGTTTTCCCCTTCCAATTTGTCGGTCACACTTCAAAAGACAAGAAGCAAGATTTTTTTCTCCTCTCGGTTAAAAATTTTTCGGAGCCCGAAGCTACTGATGTTGGGGAGAGAGTTTCTGTGCAGAAATGTGATAATAAGCATGGAAAACGCATTCTATTGTGTCATGAGTATTTGATGGACTATTCCTTACAATAAAGTCATGATCTCAAAGCATGTAATACATGTATATGGTTTTATGAAATTAATGACACCTCTGTTGACCATGCCAGGGTATCCACATTTACATTTAAAATGAAACAAACTTAAATAGCTCTCGTATGAATTCTTGTTTTGAAAAATATCGTAACACGCCTAAAAAGCGGAGTTGGACAGATAATTCCGGGATTTGAAATCTTGTTATCTCTAGAATTGGTTTCTAGAAGTTCACGCAACCGAGAACAAAGGCTTGACCCTTCCTAAACGTGATCGATTGGAATTCTCGATGATTAAATATTCATTTTGCTTGAACCAGCAGAGACGTGGAAGCCCTGACAATACACGCACTTCAACAGATATCATCAACTAATAAAATAGCATTATAAATGCACGGCTAACCTGATTTCCCTAGGTGCTTCTGTGTCGTTTGTCCATTTGCTTTTCGCTGGCGTGGACAATTAATCTAAGTTTCAATCCCCTGATCAAAGTAGCCACATAAAAAGAAAAAAAATTTACTTGTGGTTAAGAAAGATGAAAGTGGGGTACTATCTGTGGTATAATGGTGTAAGTTTTAAAACTCTATTTAAAGTTTGCTTCTCATCATTATCCAATTTTACGTTACATTGCTTTTCAGATTAAAATGACCCAAAATGATTTTTTCTTCTTCTATTATTAATAGGATGCGTTCAGGTGATACACTTTGGTCTCGTTTACAGTATTTTCACAGAGTCGGCGGGATTTACTGCTATGAAAGACTGTTATTTCTTTGTCTTGATTTGGGGGTATGCGATGTGGTGTAATCATTACTACACGATACCCCTAGCATCTTTTCGGGTTCTACATGGTCATTGCGCACGGTTTTGTTTTGTACAAGGGAGGTTCAACAATGTGGCGCGAGTTCAATCGATTGCCAGCAAGCGCCAAGCGGTGTTTCCCAAAAGTCTTTTAATTTGCAGTGTGTTGAGGGCTCCTACAATACAATTATTCATGTGCTATGAACCGATGAAATGTCAGATGTTAGTTAGAACTATCTGTTATTTGTAGGGGTTTTATTACTTCTTAAATGACAGGCGCAATAAGACACAGCGTTAATTTGTTCCGTGTGTGTAGCCATGCATGTAAAATTACCGGCTCGGAAATCATAATGTATCGCGAAAGGTATCAACATTTCTATACCTATAAATTAATATGAACACTTTATACCTATGTACGGTAAAGCTTATTGCAGTATTTAATATTTTAAAATACATTTACAACAAATTCAATGTTCTAAAAGATAGCATTCCCCAATTTTATTTGGTATAAATAAGAATAGCAAGAATTTTTTTAAAAAGATGAAACTTGAAACTGTTATTGGTTAGCGAGAAGTGTCACTCACTCGTAGCCGTGCAACGCCCCCCTCCCTCAGATTGACATGGGACAGTCTCTTGCATGCATAATCGTTGCCCATATAGAATTTCTTTATTCTGTGCCTGAGAAGACAGTTGAACCATTACAATTGTTTTGTGCGACTTTAAAAGTGTCGCCTTAAGTACCACAAGGTCGAGGGGCAATTACTCGGGGCACTTTTACCCATTCATGCGTGAAGAATTATTCTTTATGGCTCGCCAAAAATAAGGAGGAAATTAAATGTTCTTGTTGGTTAACATTTATGAGAGGTGACAATAAATAATGGAAACCACAAGCACATTACAAATGGAGTTATTCTATTTGGGAAAACTTACGACGAAAAATATCACGTACCGTAAAGTAAACGTGAAATACGGGGTACACTACCGCTGCACATTGCTAGCTTGGGACCTCACTATCAGAATCGCAGTAGATCGATCGTTGGGTTGGTGGGGATGGGGGTTGGGGGGGTTCGAAAAACAACAACAACTGGATGTTGGCAAAGAAAATCCGCGGAAATCGTTTTACATCGCACTTCTGAGTGATACTGCAAATGCATGACTGAAAAGACATTGACTTTAAAACATTCCGAAGTTACCAAAAAAAAAAAAAAAAACAACAACAAAAAACCAAAACAAACCTTGGTTTTACAAAATGCACTACTGTGTGAATCATAGATAATACGGTTTCATAATACAAATTAGATAAGTGTCGTAGGTATATATAAATGATGGTAATAATTTTCAAATATTTTCTGCCTGAATTGAACTTTTGATTGAGATATCAGATGACTACTTTGTAGAAAACGAACATATTAACTAAGTCGCACAACAAGAACACTAAACCACAAAATATACGGTTTTACCAAATTTTAAACAAACTCTATTTTATTGTAACAGTAAGTGCGATGTAATTAACGGTAAACCACAAAAATCCATGAAATTATGAATCTTTTTCTTTGCCGTTTTCGTTTCAATGTGGTGGGATGATTTATACAACGGGAAGTATTCGGTTCCTATAAATCAAGAATGCAAATAATATTTGAAATAATGCCAATCGCAAATCTCAAGGTTCCCCTCACAATTTATGAAATGCATGGTTCATCTGCTCTAATGAATGTTTAATAAACAGATTCAACAGTGTAGGCTTGCATTCTGATGGGGAACAAAAACGTATTCATGTAAAACGAGATAGGAATTCAAATGAAGGATGCAACTGTTTCCTCTGGAAAGAAAGAAATCCCCTGGACACAAAAATGTCAATCAAAATACTGTATATCTGCAAACGGTTTCCTGAGTAAATCAAAATTATCCTGAAGCACAATATCACGTGATCGTTTTGGGAAAGATGTGTACTATAAATAGATTACAAGTGAGGATATAAGTGACAGAAAAAACCTATACAGACCTTTATTGTTGGTAAACCACGAACGATGATAAATTAATAGTTAACCTATACAGAGTTGCTTTCTTACATCGAGCTTTATTGGCAAGTTTGGATCATGTCACCCAGTGCTTGCTTGACGAAAGCGATTCGAATACCATTAAAAAAAAATCGTTTCAGTTTGACGAAGTGGATAGAGTACAGAAATTGACAAAGCATTGCATCTAGATAACAGCGTTTCGATTACAATAAACAGGAAAAGATACACAAGCAATCAGGTAACACACTAAGGTCAATACAATCTGGTGGAGAGCTTTTAATGAACATCAACAGTAGTATCAAGATTCGGAACCGAGAGGGCTGGGTGTACTTGTTCTGCAGAAAAATACTGGATCGATTCTTTGTGCCAATTATTTTGAAATCCCCACTGAGGAAGATTAAATTACGGCATCAAAGTCTTCTTAATTCAGCTGTCTTAAACCGAAAAGAATAAATAGTGCTGTGGAATTCTACATCGCATGCATGTGGTAGTGTTTTCTTGAGAGAACCGATCGATGTTTGAAAAGAAAACATGAGCAACAGTGAAAATGGGGAAACGCAAACTGCCGCGTTGCTACAATAGAAAAATGTAATGGTTCGAGAGATAAATCTAGATTGATTATTATTCATATTTTCGTGTACCGAGGCATGAAATGTAAGATAATAATGGCTACAGGCGCCATTCAAGTAGTGTGATAAGATTTATGTCGATAATGTGATCTTAATGCTTTAACCATTGACGCATACCCATGTCAATCAAACAAGATGGACAGTATTGGACTTCCCGCCCTCCTGTACGATTCTGTCCTTTCATTGAGACAACATTTATGAAAGCATGCAAATAAAAACACATTCATGGGAAAATTGCATAACATCACAGTCAATTTCACTTGAATTTGGAAATAAGAACCATTTAACCTCTATTTTCACTTTTTATCATATTACCATAGTCCAAAAGAACAGGAAATGGCGGGAAAGTATACCCATCTGTTCCATCACAGCATCATAAATAGAAGGATCCACTAAATTCTTATCGAGGCTTCTGTTTTCTCGATGTTTGAGATCAAAGATAATCTGCTTACCACACCAATGTACACACAACCACGACACTGTGGTAAAAAATTATTTATTTGTTAAAAGTTTTCTAACTATAAATATTTGTTTAGTCTTAATGATTTGTGATCAAGAGATATATCATCTAGCTTTATCAAAACTTATGACATACAATTAAACCAGCCCATGATTCCTCACTCATGTGGGTGTATACCGTTTTGCTTCATTCAATTCAAACACTGCAAATCAACAACACACAAAATCCAGTATCAATTTTAATAATCGGAAAATTTTCTCGCATTCACCTGCAATTTAATAGAATAGTGTAACAGAGCCAAAACTGCCGGAGCGTAAATATCCCACAGTTGATATATTAAACATCAATAATCTACAGCACTGGGATAAAAAATATTGAATTGCATAAATTTTAGAAAGCAGTTTGGGTTTCTTATTTAGCATACAGTGGAATGCTTAACTAAGAGGTAGAGGTTCGACCATTTAGTATTAACATTGACTGATACAGGGCAATTTAACTATATATACCTACTAGTACATACATGTCTACTACACAATTTATTTTGTAGTATTTTAAAACAGTAAACAGAAAGGGTATATTGCTAAATTAGAGAATAACATCACCAAAGACCCCATATGGACTATGGTCATTTTGGCATCTAAATGATTGACATCTATGTAAAGTACAAAGATAAAACCACAAAAATCTAGCAATGCTGATTGGTTTTATACATATAATATAGTCACTAGACTCTTGTGATGCTATGAGCTGTTTAACATCTTTTGTTTGTATGAAGCCACATTTCGAGCATGCAAGCTTGCAGAATCTTAAAGAGTGTGAAATTTACTGAAATTATGTAAAAAAAACAAAAACCAAAAAAAAAACCAAAAAAAACACACCCCAATTTTCATCAGTAAATTTCCATCCTCTTTCAATGTTACACACATATATTGAACTCTGAAGAGTTATGGGTGAATTATTCACGTCTTAGGAAATTAATTTTCCATTCTGATTTGGAATCCTGGCAATCTGATGCCATGTTTCAGTTCCTTGTCAGCCATTGCTTTTAAGGGTGTCTAACCACTTGCTGGTGAAAGTAGAGATCTTCTCTATGCTGATGCCTAAACGACAAAGACAACTCCATAAACACCTGTGCATTTCAAAATGACATTCCTCCATTAATTTTGAATATTTTTTTCTCATTAACACTGTATTTTGGGCCTACACACTTATAAATAAAAGCACTTTATTATAGCCCCTTTAATTTCTTCCAGTTCATACATGACAGTGTCTCATGCTTTGTTAAATTAGCATTTTTATTATTCAATTACTGACATCTTTTCCCAGAATAAGGCCTTCTTTTAAAAGTACTTCAAGTATATTTTTTCCCTATTTTGACTAGACATACATTAAATTCATGGTTGTAAGGAAGTATAAATTAGCAATATTCTAATTGCATGAAACAAATCACCCTGTCAGTAAAACAATGTACATGTAACTGTATTGACATTCACTGCAGCCATGTTTGACTGTATACAGTGAAACCTGTTTATGAGGAACATAGTTAAAAAGAATATCTGTTTATAAGGAATAATTTGAAAGTCCCCTCACAAATCCTCCATTAATCTATGCAATACAAAAATGGTTTTAAGAAACACCATTCCAAGAGACTTTTCATCATAAGGAAGTGATATGTCTTTCTTATCATTAATATTTTACGATTACGATTTCTATTTTACATGGAGTGGAATTCACAGCTTTCACCTCTGATAAAAATGCCAGTTACTTTAAAAACTTATCAAAAACATTTACATCTAAGATGCAGATAGTCTAAAAAATGATATATAATAAAATCCATTTTCCAAACATCAAATTCAAATTTTATAAACAATACATTACAAGTATGTGCTTATTTGTTTTTTAATACAAGGAACTTCATAAATATTTGGAATCTTGGTTATAGGGAGTTACTAAGTGTCTACCACATCTTACCATCTTGTTGACAGTTGGACAGAGACTTCTGAAAGGTGGGTGGGGTAGATGTTCTGATTAAATCCTTGCTGGACAGCACAGCCACCATGTGACCAGAGCTGATGTTTTCCCCCTGCTGAGCCAGGTATCTTGCACAAGAAAGGATCTCATACAGACTCCTATGGAGTAACAATAGAATTGTGGCCATTTTAGATCAATACAGTTCAAATAATTTTCAAATAAACACAGACATAAACACTTCACGTGACTCTCAAAAACTCAAAGTCCACGGGACCACAATAAAACTTCTCCAGATTGATTTAATGAGTTCAGAACTTGATATTTTCAATCAACTGCTTTCAAGTTTTACAAAAACCACATAAAACTCCGTTTACATAATAATTATGAGGGTGGAAAACTTTATAATTTTGTTTTCTTCAAGCAACATACTTAATCTTAAAAATGATTTCATCTGAAAATATGAATAAACTAAATATTTATTTGCATTTATTCATTCTTTCTTTGCTAAAGCAATATAAAACGTCTTAAAATTAGTGTCTCGTGTCAGAATTATCATCTACCTTTCAATATTTAAGTACTTTAATTGATAATTGCAGCTGATGATTTCACAAACCAATTCCAAATTTGGTCATCGCTTATTAGGCCCAATCAAGCTGTACAACATTGTTTTCATAATAATATGGTCAATGTGGTGCAAATGACCAATTGCTTGCATAAAACAAATGGCATTATGAGGTACTGAAAGTAAATTTTTAATGCAACCATTTTGTAATTTGCATTTTGATTGGCTAATGCACCCCTGATGTTGAGTCTATTATCAATGTTTTTATCCTGGTATTATTGAGCCAGTAACAAGATAGAAAGCTTTCCATTGTAACGTCACTGGTAAAAACTCCATTTGCAATCGTTAAATCAACATAAACAGTCACCAAAAAACCAACAACAAATGAGAAGATACTACAAGATAGCTATGCCCTAACTTTAAGGATTGGTTATAGGGAGTTATTAAGTGTCTACCACATCTTACCATCTTGTTGACAGTTGGACAGAGACTTCTGAAAGGTGGGTGGGGTAGATATTGCAGAGCTTAAATTTTATTTTGAAAGATCAGGAGTTTGAGAGAATAAGATTAAATTTCTTTATTTATATAAGGAAAAAAATTGTGAGTGGTAAATTTGTGTGACTGAGAACTTCGGAAGATCGAAGTTTGAGCCATCTCCAGTCACCTGTATAGAGAGTTTTATTACACTGAAAATCAAGTCAAAAGCTGACATTAAAAGTGGAAGAAAAATCTGTATATGAAATAAATTGTGTGTCATTTGAGAAGTGTTACACAATGTCTATACCACAGACACACATACTTCTGCAGCATATTTAGGATTATTAATCGTCGTACGTTAATGTATATGATTACACTTATTTCTACATTACGTGTGTCGCCTTTCGTGAAATTTAAAGTTCTCACGATAATCAGTCATTTATTTGTCTCCTTTTTATAGTACAGTATACATCAGAGGCATTATGACTAAATAGGATTAATTATTTTTTCCTGACATATAATGTAGGACTTGTACTGTTCCCAGAAATAGCATGCAGACCTCTGGGTCCAGTGTTAAAAGAATGAAATAAATTTTCTTCCACAATAATATCACCTTCATATACACCCAGTAATTAAATTCAAAGTTAACAAAATGTCACCATGAAATGGATGTATATTTCTAGCATGAAGTATTGAGCATAATACTTTAAAAATTCATTTAAAGTGTGTAATATGAAGATAGGCATTTACTAAGGACAAACACTTGATATATTGAGGGTAAAATATATTACAAGAGTAATTGTATAGGGCTGCTGAAATATATCAGTGGCAATTAGGGTATTTTGAGTTCATATTCTCAACCAAATAAAGAATAAAAAAAAGAGAAAGTTCTCACCACAAATCACGGTTATTTTTCTTTAGGTTTTTCGGCATATTATCGGCAACTTTCTCATTGCTCTTCTGGGCTCGTATGTACCTGAAACAGAAAATTTAACAGTTGAGCACAGCCACTGCACCCCTGACATTGTTATTATAATGACTGTGTAAACAATATGATTATTGCCATATATCAATAACATCACTAGTAGTATAAAGACTGGGATCCAGCCCAACTAGATAGCATCTATACACCCATAGTCTGTCAAAGAAGAAATAAATTTATAATTTATCTATCTCCTCCCATGCGGTAGTAGACACATTCATCACCCCCAGATACAAATTATGCATGCTAATGGAAACCATATTGGGTAATAAGGGCTCTTTTTTCCCCCCTACTTTACACAGATTCAGTGAATGGTAAACTTCAGCCTTTTCACATGTAAATAAGCAATTTCAACCCTGGAATTTTTCCCCCCTTCTTCTATTTCCTGAATCTATTGCTTTGGAGGAGACCAATTACCCTTTGTTTCAAATCAATTAGGCTTCCATGAAAGTGTGCATTGGGGTGTCACAAACTGTTAAGACCTCATCATTTAAATCATCACCTCCACTTGGTAAATTATTCATAAACCAAGATTTTTTTTCAATGACAGTTTTCCAAAGACAAGCCATGAAAAATGCTCAGAGGAAATTAAACATTTCATGATCATTTGATCATTACTTTGTGCCCTATACATAGATGAAAATCTACTTTACAATCCCCCACAGACTCCTACTTTTAAAAAAAACCCACCCGGCACTACTTTGAATCACCTTAGAGACGCAGTACAGTCAGCCATTGCTTAATCTCACCTATCCAGTGCCACTCAACACTATAAACCTTCAATTGATGAGCATAAAAAAAATTCAAAGCTGTTGGCAAAACTAAAAAGTACATATATCAAAATCAGCAGCTCACATTTGAGAAATCTACACCAGACCATACAAGTCTGATTTCAGGTGGTATTGATATGACCTCAAACTAAACTGGCCAGTGGAGAAACGGGTTGCCCTTTTCAGTGACCAGTTAATTGGCTGTGTACTCATTCTTGGATCAGTCTGGGTAATGTTGAATGTGTACATAAATGATAGAAAATTATAGCATATTTCCACCTGATTTGACCAGTGATCATATCAATTATTTCATAACCAGTACCCACAACACCAAGCTGTACTCAATCGTACAGAAATAGTTCTGATGATCTACTTTTGATAGATAAAGAGTACTACCCACTATACTAAAGCAAGTTGGAGATTTAGGGAAGAACTCCACAAATGCTCCCAAAACTAAGTTCAATGGCATACACACCCACCCTTAAAACATTGGTTATCTAGTTCACACTAGTACCAACATTTTACATGAGTTTTCTCCATTTTTAATGTTCCTTTATTTACTTCATTATACGGTACATATCAAAATGTCCAATACAAAGAGCAGACTCTCTGCATGTATTACTGCCATGTGCAGCATAATTGTTTACTTTTTCCTGTCTTGGTAAAAAAAAAGTGAATTGTCTCCCTTTATAAAAATGTTAAATCCTTTCCACAAGTTCACCAATCTGACTACGAGTTCATAGAACATCCAAAATGTCTTTTTCTCTCAGGTATGACTAGCAACGAACATCTTCCCACTCAATCCCAGTAGATAATGACTCTGTATTAAATAAGGCACCCCAGCCAATCCCATTTGATAATGGTCCTTTTCTATAGAAAAAGACCCCCTTCCAGTACCAGTAAAGAATGGCCCCATCTTATATAAGGATTCTCCCTTAAATATCAGTAGACAATATATAAAAACTTTCTTAGTAACTACTCACCGATTTCCTTTCCTGAATTCAGACTCTAGCCACCTAATGGCCTCCCGTGCACCTACAGACTCTTTCTTCAGATAGTCCAATGTGTCAATCACTGTAATACAAACATACATCACACTGTCAGATCATCCCAGTATTACCTTAATTAGAGGTGTTTACAAGTCATTCAACAATTACTGATCATTAAAATATCAGAACTGATACAAGTAGCATTTGCTTCTTTTCTTAGTGCTCGGCAATAGAAGTGAAAGTCACCAGTCTTTCTGATGAGACCTTCAAAACCGAACTGCCTGATCATGATAGGAGGTGACATGATAAAAAGCCCACACTACTAAATGGCCCGGAGCCCCTTCTATATTTAAAAATTTGTGGCACTTCAAATTAAGCTGGTTATAAGAAATAGATTCATATGTGACCGGTGGACAGGGGATGCTTACTCCTCTTTGGCACCTGATTCCACCTCTGGTACATCCAAAGGCCCGTGTTTGCCCAACTTTCTATTTTGTATTCCTTATAGGAGTTATGAAATTGACCACTGTTTGTTATCTTCGCCTTTCATGTAACATGAAGGAAGAAAATGCAATGGACCAGACCTGGAATTCGAACTGAGCCCCCTGAATCTCCAGTAAGGTGCTCTACCAACTCAGCTACCTAGCCACCTGCGATCGAATCCGTCTGACCGGTCATATTCCCCCGTTCTGCCTTCGCTCCTGGAAAACATCAACCAAGGATCCTTATTTCCTGGCAGGCATTTTCACCAGTCAGTTCCAGGAGCTTGTCTACGATCCCGGGTCCTGAATCTCTAGTCAGTTCCAGGAGCTTGTCTATGATCCCGGGTCCTGAATCTCTAGTCAGTTCCAGGAGCTTGTCTACGATCCCGGGTCCTGAATCTCTAGTCAGTACTAGGAGCTTGTCTACGATCCCGGGTCCTGAATCTCTAGTCAGTTCCAGGAGCTTGTCTACGATCCCGGGTCCTGAATCTTTAGTCAGTTCCAGGAGCTTGTTTATGATCCTGGGTCCTGAATCTCTAGTCAGTTCCAGGAGCTTGTCTACGATCCCGGGTCCTGAATCTCTAGTCAGTTCCAGGAGCTTGTCTACGATCCCGGGTCCTGAATCTTTAGTCAGTTCCAGGAGCTTGTTTATGATCCTGGGCCCTGAATCTCTAGTCAGTTCCAGGAGCTTGTCTACGATCCCGGGTCCTGAATCTTTAGTCAGTTCCAGGAGCTTGTTTATGATCCTGGGCCCTGAATCTCTAGTCAGTTCCAGGAGCTTGTCTACGATCCCGGGTCCTGAATCTTTAGTCAGTTGCTCTACCAACTGAGCTATCTGACCACCAGCGATCAAATTTGGCTGATTACCACACATAAAACTTCATCTGAACGTATACCGTGGGTCCATCAAAGTTTGTGGATTTGACCAATATTACTTTCAATGAAATGTAATTTTGTGGAAAGCTTTTCTTTGTCCTTCCTTTATATGAGCAAACATTGTATTTCCTTGATCTCATGGTCTGCCACAAGCCATGGAAACAACAACAAAAAATTGGTGTGTGACAAAGCCATAGTAGACGTCTCGTGAGACAGTCATTTTAACAGTCACTGACCAGTGTTACGAAAAAGAGGGACAACTTTACAACTTCATATAATATGAGCAACAATATGACACTGGTTGAGGATCTTACAAGTGATAAGGGAACCTACACCGCTTGTCAGGATTACTTACCAGAGAATGGAAAGAGGAAGGCTGATGGGTAACTAACAAGGAATGATGACTATACCTGTCACCAGTAACATGAATGGTGTGAATATCTTTACTGATTAACCTTAGAGAGCAACCATAGGAATGACGAACACTCTGTAAGGTGACTAACTAGAAAAGGGAGATTGCTAGATTGCCTTAGTAACTAATGAAAATTGGAAATCTTTAAAACAGAAATGGAAATATTGAATACAGTATATATTTTTTTTATCATTCTAACTACTAAAACTTGAATGATACAAACTACTTATCCATCTGGTGGGAATGTCACAACTAACCACTTTGATGGACAACTATCTGATGGGAATGTCACAACTAACCACTTTGATGGACAACTATCTGATGGGAATGTCACAACTAACCACTTTGATGGACAACTATCTGGTGGAAATGTCACAACTAACCACTTTGATGGACAACTATCTGGTGGGAATGTCACAACTAACCACTTTGATGGACAACTATCTGGTGGGAATGTCACAACTAACCACTTTGATGGACAACTACAAGTGACAGGAATGCCATCATGAACCACTTTGGAGAAAAAAAACTTCTAGATAAACAGGAATGTCTTTTCCAGAACTTCCCAGATATAGATAAGGATGTCTTTTCCACTTATCAGATAAAGGAATAAGATGTCTTTTCCATTTTACAGCAAATGGAATAAGAATGTCTTTTCCACTTTATAGATAAAGGAATATGGATGGGTTTTTTTTCTCTGTTTTACAGAAAAAGGAATAAGGATGTCTTTTCTACTTTGCAGAAAAGGGAAGGATAAGGACGTCTTTTCCACTTAGCAGTAAAAGCAATGATAAGGACGTCTTTTCCACTTAACGATGCCTTTTCCACTTAGCAGAAAAAGGAATGATAAGGACGCCTTTTCCACTTTAGCATCAGATCATATAGCAGGAAATTAACTAATGGAGAACATTTTCATTATATAATTTACGGAAATAAAAGTTCCACAAATTCAATTTAGGAGTAAAGAATTCTTTAAAATTTAATGAAGATCAATTAAAAAATTACCATTATTTGCACATAGATACAATACCTCCTACAGCAAAAGCATTTCCGTTCCAATATATTTCAAAGTTTACTTCTAGATTAAAGTTTCCCTAATCTTAATTAATTTCAAATTGATACCATCCCCCACAATTAACACTTTTCTAGCAATCCCCCATTGTTGATTGAAATTGACACCAGGTGATAATTGGGAACAGGTACACATCCACCTACACATGAGGCTCACATATACAAATTTATTTTATCACTTTTTCTATCTTGTAAACACAATCACATAAATTCCATATTAAACTATATCATATTCCAATATAATCACGCAGTATTAAGTCTTCCCCGGAAGACATGTGTTGCCTGCTAGTTCATTCTATATGTAATATATCACGTATAATGTTGAAAAAGTAAATTATTGAAATGGTTTTTGTCACTAAACAGGAAGTTGATAAGCGACAGATTCGAAAATGTCTTACACAATACAGTTGGCCACACTGATGCTCTGTGCCAAATATCAGGGAGTTGCCCCATGTGGTTCTTGAGAAAACTGTGACAGAAATTTTTTGTGACGACGACAACGCCGCCAGACGACGACGCAGGACGACGGATAGTGATCCCTATATGTCGCCACTGCGTAACGCAGGCGACACAAAAATAGTGGAGCTGTAAATTGTCCGACTTCCTACAGAGGTGTGGGTGTGTGTTTATTTTACTCTTACATAGGATTCCACACAGATCAGAAGAGATGTGGTACAGACAATACACTATGATCATCAAGTTTATTAACATGATATACATATATTTACATAAAACATTCAGTCCCTAATCCAGTCCAGCTGTGACTAATGATCATTTGATCATGTCTGTTTGTGTTGAAAGTTTGTCAAATGTATGAACAATCCGCTGTGAATGGTTTTCTTTTATAAAAGAGAGCCTCAGATCCATATCTAGCTTCTCAAATCAAAAATGACTCAGATAAGCTTGAAATAGCACCTGGAAATCATAGGCATATAGGTTTTGTATATTGTCCACCTTTGAATTCATATTACCGTGAATTGCTTCAACATGAGAAAATCACAATTTTCTCTGACTGTAATTCTAACCTGCTATATAATACTGTATAGGAATGGTAAGGATGCCTTTTCCACTTACCACATAGAGGAACAAGAGGCCCAGGGGCCTTATAGGTCACCTGAGTATCATGTAACAACCTTCTAATGTTTGAATTAGGTTTGTGTTTAAATATAAGAATTTTACTTTTGGATGGAAGAAACATTGAATAGCTATGTGGTCATGAAGTACATGTGTCATTTTTATGTTCAATCAATAATCCTTTTTAAAAAACCTAGGTCTGAGACATCATAAAGAAAAGGGTTATTTACTCCTTAGATAAAACCAATATAAGAAGATTTTCAAAGAATTTCTACATTTTCACTATATGACCAATAGAGCCCCACCCTAACATAAGAACCCCTGCCCCAGGGGCCATGAATTTCACAATTTTGGTAGAGGGCTCAACGCTCATTATAATTATGCCCACAGTTTGGCTTCTTGATGTCCAGGAGTAAAGAAGAAGATTTTTTAAAATTACACTCATTTTGATGGTTTTTGCCCCACCCCTCAGGCCCCAGGGGGGCAGGGACCACGAATTTCACAATTTTTGTTCCCCTCCACCCACAGATGCTATATGCCAAAATTGGTTGAAATTGGTTCAGGGGTTTCAGAGAAGAAGCTGAAAATGTTCAAATGTTAATGCACGACGACGGACAAAAACAGATAGCAATAGGTCACCTGAATGATTCAGGTGACCTAATAAAATGGATATACCTTTTCTACTTACCACATAGAGGAATAATATGGATACCTTTTCCACTTACACCATAGAGGAATAATATGGATACCTTTTCCACTTACATCATAGAGGAATAATATGGATACCTTTTCCACTTACCAGATATAGGAATAAGGATGCCTTTTCCACTTAACACATAGTACAAATGTAGAATAATAAGGAAGCCTTTTCCACTTACCAGATATAGAAATAATATGGATACCTTTTCCACTTACCAGATAGAGGAATGATAAGAATGCTCTTTCCACTTACCAGATACAGATATAATAAGGACACCTTTTCCACTTACCAGATATAGGAATAATAAGGATGCCTTTTCCACTCTGGGTGAGCTGCTTGACCAGGTGTAAATTGTCACACAGACAGGTGGTGTCCGGGATCAGGTAGGGAGGAAAATGGGGGGTGTCTGGGGCCTCCAAAGACCCCTCTAGCTGACTGACCTCAGCCTGGCAAATAAAAACCATAAAGATTACATTACTTGTATGAAGCTTTAATACATTCTTCAGGGATCGAAATTAACTTTTTTCACTACTAGCAAATTTTAGCTAGTGGATTATTTTCCAACTAGCAAAATTGAGCTTTTACTAGCATTTTTCAATCGATTGCTGTTTTACAGGAATTTAAGAAAACAAGCATGTCTCTATATCAAAATATAGGGAAAATCTTTTAAAATCTTCTTTAAAGTGCAATAATAAAAATAAGATTGAGAATTCTTTCATTTGAAATTTAATAAATTATCAGACAACATATATGGTGCATGGTGAGGGTCATAGGGTACACTTGTGCGGTGTACTCGCTGTCCAGAGATCTACTACCTATTTACAACATCATGTGGTTTGAAATCTTGAAGACTGTTTGCGCCAATTCAAACTACATGTATATGTTCAAAACTTTTGGAAATTCTAGTGGAAAAAAACCCCTGCGAACTCGAAGTGTTTGACTATAGAGCACAGAAGGACACCGCGTGAAACGGTGACACTAACACTGTCATGTGTTGTTTCATGTAGACACGGACGAAATCAACATGCTTGCTATTTAACTCAGACGTCACTGAGACGTCCGAAGTGTGCTTGAAGTAGGACTGACTGAGATGACCTTGGCCTTAGTTATTTATTCGATCCCAATCTCTACCCAGAGTTGTCGTTCCTTGCTCTCACTTACACCTCTGTCAACGTCTCAAGGGTTTTACAAGATTTTTGTAAAATGGCACGTATGCTCAAATAAAGTATGGTTTTGACTTCAGTTACAAAAATATACGTAAATAAATAAATACTGAGCAGATGTCAAGTCTTTTTGTGACACAAGAAGCATTGATTTGGGTTGAAACGTGGATATTGGGTAGTTCTATTGCACCAGGCCTATAGATAGGTACATGAAGAATATATAGTAATGGAAAAAATCTACAAATAGTTTCTTGTCCTACATTTTCCCAATATTTTATAAAGTAGTTCTTAGTTTTATTAGCCGTAAAAAAAAAAGTGGATTTACATGTGGAATAACATCGCTTATTTTGAGACGTTAACAGAGGTATATGTGAGTGTAAGGAATGATAACTCTCGGTAGAGATTGATTCGATCCACATTTACTTTTTCAATACTTGTATATTCATTCTGTAAAGTGTTTCTATGCACAAGACAAAATTATTGTAAACTTCAAAGTACAGCCAATAAACCGAGGAAATCCGGAAAAAGATCGGGTTTTTTTTCACTCGTAAAAAGTTGCGATCACTTGTGATTTTTTACTCGCAATTTCAATTTTAAACTCGTATTTAGCGAGTATTTCCTCTTAATTTCGTTGCCTGATTCTTGACTACAAGAATACGCCGTTTCAAGATACGTTTGAGTTATTTCCCTTTGAAGAACTCTCGTACATAGTAAGGCGCGAAACAACTTGTTTACATGCGGGAGTGGGATGAATATTCATCACTACATAAGTAAATGTACTTAGTATTCTTCCTATACGCTGTTTCATCACCTGAATTCAACTGATACACAAACTAAGTAAGTAATAAGTATTCAGGGAGTGATTAAATACATGGAATTGTTATTATATCACGTAATTTCGTTGGTCGTTGGTATCATATCTAGGATATTACTTTCAAATATCGTATTGTTTTTATGTTCCTACTTTAGAAAAACATTTCTTTCAATAGTATTTCATATTTCCTACATTTACTTATTTAGATAGAAGCCGCTTTTAATATATTTTATCGTTTCCGTCACTGACTGTAGGTTCACTCTGTCCCACTTAGGCACTCAAAGTTCTACTAAATGTACCTCCTACACAGGAGAGCTCTTATCTCGAAACTGGCATACTGACCCAAATTTCAAAGTAATTTTCCAAGTAAGGGCATTTGAAAGCCTGTTTTGATGCTTTCCATCAACCATCATAATGAAAATATGTACAGGAGTCTACATACAGGAAAAGAAATATCTACACGAGTATACATACAGGAAAAGAAATATCTACATGAGTCTACATACAGGAAAAGAAATATCTACACGAGTCTACATACAGGAAAAGAAATATCTACATGAGTATACATACAGGAAAAGGCCTATACAATGTACAAGCATTGCCTATTTCCCTAATCCTATTATACATAATAAAAACGTTTAAATTGATAAATACGTAAAGCCTGGAGACTTCATCATTGATCTGATTATCACCATGGAAATCAATAATTTGCTTAATATTTGACTAATTCAGAATAAAACAGTTCATCTCTATGTACAGAAATAAATTTGAAAACTAAAAGCACAACACTATCTGACCAGTGCATTTCATTACTATTATATATACTCACTTATAAGCCTGATTTTTGTGAGTTAATTGTAACACAGAAAGTATGGCCTTCCTATAAATGGTTTCTAATGCTAACACACCATTTCACCGAAAAACATGATTGGTGTGAATGTTCCAGAAAGACATGTCTTGGGAATGCATGATCTCTTTATTCAATACATGCATATAAGAGAAGGACATGATACATGTAAAATAATTTTTTATGGTTCATGTATTATAAGAGTTGATTTCTTGTTAATGAAACGAGAAAAAAGACTTGCTCCATTCTACATTTATTTTTATATCAAAATTAAAAAAAAAAAAAAACAAACTTTCTAGAATAACAGACCATATTTGCCAGAAAGTATTGAAATCATTGCATTTATGCTAATTAGCATAGTAAATGTGTTTCAAAGATATGAAATAGGAGTTGAATCGATTAAAGAAACCATGAGTAGATGGACAGGTATTCTGACAACAAACTTCATATAGGTATGGCTTCATTAGCACTAATGTAGTATTAATAAAATTTGAAACATTATTATTGGTTTTTTCACAAAAAAGAAAGATCTAGCATTTAAATTCAAATTAATATCTTTTGACTGACATAGAGAAATAAAGTTATCCGAAAATTGTTGAACAATAGGACATTGCCAAATTAAATGAAAGATTGTTTCCTCCTCTTCTTCACAAAAAGTACATAGATTTGTATCGACTTTACCTATTCTATACATGAAACTATTGTTAGTTAAGATATGATGATTAAGTCTGTATTGAAACCATCATAATTTGCTATCTTTTGTCACCAGGAATGGATGACAGTAAATCTCTTTTTTTTAATACTGGTTTAGTTAAGATCTCATACACAGGTTTGGGTCCTTTTCTAGTAAGAGCAAACACTTTGATATTACAAGGAATCACTGTCTTTGTATAAATCCATTCTTACTAAAGTTAAATTTTTTATTTCACTAATGTCTTAATATTGATCCCTTGAAGGTGCACTGCAATCACTTTCTTTCCAGTCTTACACCCTATAAATTTATCTTTATTTCTTTATATCTGCTCTTTCTTTCTCTTTAATAATCAATCCGTGCTGACTGTAAATATACTTAGATATGCATATTATATGTATACTTGTACTTTTGAAATAAGATATCATTGAATGCCTCTTCATAAAAAAAATTAATTAATTTAAAAAAACCCAATAAAAAACTAAATTACAACTGAGATAGACTATGTTGGAATCTCTATCTGATATATAGACACAGAATTCTAGTAAATATTGGATAATACTTGTATGCATGTCAGTGCCAAAATCCTTCAACATATCATATTTGGTTGTGGGCAATACATGTGCTCTATATTTTTTCAAGCTATCAAAACCATTTTTAAAATGTGTGTGTTTAGTTCTTTTTCTTTCCACCCCCCCCCCCCCAAAAAAACAAGAGATGTTTGTAAAACACATATGCCCCCCATGGTGCAAAATTGAAAAGGGTTATGCACACATATCATTTAATTGATAGTAGTATCATCAATTCAAAGTATTGAGCAGACAATATCTTCCTATGTCAAGAGTGAATTGACCATGTGACCTAAAAATCAATAGGAGTCATCTACTCCTTATGCTGTACCAGTGTACCAAGTTTGGTGTCAATCAAGCAAATAATTCTTAAAATATAGGAGACAATATATTACTATGTCCAGTTCAACAATTGACTTTTGACCTCAAAATCAATATGGGTCATCTTCTCCTGAAGATGTACCAGTGTATTAAGTTTGATGTCTGTCAAGCAAAAGGATTATCAAGATATTGAGTGGACAGTATATTACTATGTTCAGTTTGACCTTTGACCATGTGACCTCAAAATCAATAGGAGCCATCTCCTCCTGAATATACACCAGTGTACCAAGTTTGATGTCTGTCAAGCAAAGGGTTCTCAAGATATTGAGTGGACAGTATATTACTATGTTCAGTTTGACCTTTGACCATGTGACCTCAAAATCAATAGGAGCCATCTCCTCCTGAATATACACCAGTGTAGCTGCAATAATGTAGCCCTCTCTGATTTTTTTTATTATTATTTTTTTTTTATTTTTTTTTAGGGAGAGGGCTACAACTCCTTAGGATCTCCGTAATGGTGCAAATGCAGGAGTGATTCACTCCCGCAACATTTGCGCTCATTCTAAACATTTCCTGACTTTCTTTACGTAAATAAAATGATATTCTATGTTTCTTAGTCAATATATAAATTTACAACCTGCAATTTAAGATTTGTGAGGCTCTATTCTACCGTTTTCAACAATTTCGATAAATTCCAATTCCTCGATTCATATTTGTGCGCCATGTTTGATGTACTGAAGTTTCAACTTCCGATTGTCAAGTCATTTGCATATGCCATATAAGGTAGTATTTACATCAATGGACAAGTATGGAGGCGAAAGCTATTTCGTCGATATTGAAAAGGTTTGAATTTAATATCAAGTCAAAAACCGAACAACAGACTGTAAATTCTTTCTGCAACAATATGATTTTCCTTTCTTTATCGAAGTGGCTCGAGTAACTACATTTTCGCGCTGATTGTCAATGTTTAGGTTTTTCATTAGATCCACCTACGAGATCTTGCGACAACAAGCATGGCGGAGCAGACGAAGAATTTTGAATGCTGTACATTATATTTAATGAAAAACACCTTTATTAGACATGCCCGAGCACAAAGTATGCACTCCTTTTGGTGTAAACAACATTTGGGACTAATACACAGAGTTTATTATCGGTTATTCATAAAATTATTTTGCACCATTACGGAGATCCTATGGAATTGTAGCCCTATCCCGAAAACGTCAGAATAAAAAAAAATTGGATAGGCCTACATTATTGCAGCTAACACCAGTGTACCAAGTTTGATGTCTGTCAGGCAAAGGGTTCTCAAGATATTGAGCAGACAGTATATTCTAATGTCAAGTTTGACCCTTGACTTTAGATCATTTGACCTCAAAATCAATAGGAGTCATCTTCTCCTGAAGATATGCCAGTGTACTAAGTTTGATGTCTGTCAAGCAAAGGGTTCTCAAGATATTGAGCGGAAATTATATTCTTATGACCCTTGGACCATATTGAGCGGACAGTATATTCTAATGTCCTGTTTGACCCTTGATCTTTGACCATGTGACCTCAAAATCAATAGGGTCATCTTCTCCTGAAGTTGTACCAGTGTACCTAGTTTGATGTCTGTCAAGCAAAGGGTTCTCAAGATATTGAACGGACAGTATATTCCTATGTCCAGTTTTACCCTTGACCTTTGACCATGTTACCTCAAAATCAATAGGGGTCATCTACTCCTTAGGATGTACCAGTGTGCTAAGTTTGATGTTTTTCAAGCAAAGGGTTCTCAAGATATTGAGCGGACATTATATTCCTATGTCCAGAGTAGATTGACCCTTGACCTTTGGACCTGAAAAACAATAGGGGTCCTCTTCTACTCATAACCAACCTACATATGAAATATCATTATCACCACGTGAATGGTTCTCAAGATATTGAGCGGACAACATGTGGTCTACCAACCAACAGGTGCAAACCAATATGTCCCTCTTCTTTGAAGGGGGGCATAAAAAAAAAAGCAGGCAAATCCATATCTTTATGATAGTTGATGGTATAGAGATTCAGTTAGATTATGATATGCAGTTTCCTACTTCTCAGACACAACGCGGTAAAATAGTGCACCATGTACAACACCATAAGATAGTATCTTGTTTTTCTTTCTATGAACATTTTGAACATACGGTGAAAAACTGGGCCAAATCAGAGTGAAAGTGTACCTCTTCTTTTTTCGCTAAATCTCAAATAGTATTCAAAATGTGAGTCAGTTACCTTGACCTTTTGACTTCAAAAACATTAGAGGTCATCCTTAAGTCATGAAGACTCTTTTAAAGTGAAGTTTCATTTATAAAGCTAATATAGTATTTGAGATATATTATATGGAAACAAAGGTGTTACGGTTAGTCAGAGATCCAAATTAATAACCAAACCACCCCCTGGCTTTCACTGAGGCTGTGGATAAAAATTGCCATCTGTCATCTGAGGCTCCATTAATGTTTTAGCTGCTTCAGTTTCGACTCATTAATCTGCCTTATTAATTTGTCTCTGTTTAAATGAATGGGGCTGGGTTTTCATGTAAATGCATCTCATTATGTTAATGGTACAATGTATCTATTTAAAAAAAAATCTTCAATTTTTAGTTTTTGATATGCAGCAATATTTCTATTAGGGTAGCCATAAAAGCCCAAAGATACAATTACTGACATGGCAACCACCTTGCTATATGTTTTTCTACCTTTGTGTGACTTTGTAACTATCTCCATATATTGTGAAAAGAAAAAGAGATTTTTATCACCTAGTGGAAATTAAATCCACGGTTATCATATTCAAGCTTCAGGTATTAAACGAAATGCTTTTTAAATGAAATGCTTTTTATTTGAGTGTATAAAATAAAATGCATGTATGCATTACCTGTAACCGAAGCTGTGCCATATCCCTCATCAGCTGGTTTCTCCTGCTTTCCTCATCAGCCTGCAAGTACACAGGGAAAATAGTAATTTAACCACACAGGTGAGATGATTCAAAGTCATCTGCCATCTTAACTCCTAATTTCTTGCCATTTTTTAAAAGCCATTTCCTGTTTGAATAATGACCATAGATGAAAAGTAGATGAAATGGTATTCTAATGGTACATAATATTGGTGTCTCTCATGAAAATATGAAACCAAATCAATTTTCCAAGAAAGCCATAACATTGCAATTTAATTAGTGCTTGTATTCTTCATTAGCTTTTAATATGATCCCATATTTCTCATTCTGTTCTGGTTTACCACTACAAGTCCTCATGAATATCAGTAAAAAAAAAAAAGTGCATAAAAAAATTTGTGAGGATCTTTATTAAAATTGATTCCTCTCATCTTTAAGCTGTGGCTAAGATATCTTCTGTCGAGTGAGGTTAAATTCATATATGAGTGAGGCTTCCTTGTGGTTTTCCAGAGATAAATGTTGCCAAATTTTCCCCACTTCGAAATAGATATAACTCACCTTGAAAATGTGAAATTGATTGACAGGCAAATACAAGTTTACATGTAACCAATCAGAATACTTCACTACGTAGCACATGGCATCACTTCAAAGATTTCATTCATAATCAGAATCAACAAACTGCCGGGAACTCTACACACCCAATTAAAGTCGAAATCCATTAACTAGAGGAATCTTCCAAAATATGTTTTATATTAGCAGTGTCTGTTACTGCAATTACTGATAAGTTTGTCAAAAATGTGATACAAATCTCTTCTTTTGATTCAAGTTGCATGCATTTTTTCATGAAACATAACCCAGCCTGGTTTCATAGAAAGAAAAAATCATGCAACTCCTGATGTGCCAAATGTTGGAAGAATCCATGCTGCAGTGCCAATGCAGAGAAACAGTTGTTTTTTACCTGAGTAATCAGGAGAAGGACCACCACCTCTGCTTATTGATAAAGTGGCAAAAAACACCCCACAAATGATGTATAAATTGCTGAGAGATAGCTAATATGGTCTGCAAGAAATCAGCTCTTTGTTGATAAGAAATCCCACCTTGCAAAGTCGTTAGGGCTCCAGGATCATTTTAAGCATGCATTTTTTTTTTAAACTAAAAGCTTTTACAGGTGTACACATGGAATGAACCTGGTGCATTTTATTATCACAAAAAAGAGCAATATTTTTATACTGCAACATCACAGTTAATATATTCATTCAGTTCTATAAAATTTGATAACCATAGTTGGTTACAAGAACAGTAAGACTTCACACTAAGGTGAAAGGTCAAAAGTATCACTATATAATAGCACAATCTTCCACAAAATGAACTGTCAAAAGCAAGTCAACTTTCTATTTCCCAAACAGTAGCTTTATTTCTGTTTCAGATTTCTAATTTCATACAACATTTTGAAATGCTCACATAATTTTTTTCTGTCTTACATAGTATAACACAGTTCTTTCATCAGTTAGCAGGTGCTTTCAGCTCGACATGGGCCATTCTTCACCCCCAATCATTAGATTTGATGACTATAATTATCAAT
>NC_079168.1:19376589-19419089 GCF_947568905.1 Ostrea edulis
GTATTTCTAATGAGCTCTTTCTCTAGTGTTAGCTGAATCTGTCAATAAAATAACACCGTGAGCAGAGACGAGGAATTCTGGGAATTTAGAATCGTGTTCCTCCGCTATATTACACTATGTATCTCCCGGCATTAATGACTCAACTTGGAATTAATAAAAAGAAAATGTGATAATTCACCCAACACTTTTGTGACGAATCCATATATCCTTATAAACAAAAACCAGATTCGATGTTTTCAATTGAACCCTTAATCCACTGTTAATCGCACTGCACTTATTACAAAAGTTCATTGCATACAATCACTGCATACAAGCCTTTTCTCAGGTCTTAAAGCCGAAATCTCTTTAAATTGTTTAATATAATTCATATGGATAGTGTATTTCATGCTCTTCACATGGTTTCATTAGTCTGGGGGAAAAAAGTGTCTTAAACTAGTCTGTAATGACTTCCATCCTATAATACGACATTTAAAAGTCAATAAGCCACAGTGAAAACACTTTGTGAAATTAAAATGTGAGCTGCCCTAATGAAAACCATCCAACTATCAAAACCGATTCCCTGAACTAATGATCTTGATAAAAGGGTATGTGAGCATTGAGCCATGATGGGTTAAAGTTACACTGTGTTTATTTAGAAGATTACAACAGCCTCGTCACAAAACCAACACAACACCTATTGATCTTAAGCTTCTTGTCTTACTCCACATCTATAAACATTCCACCTAGAAGTACCAGTCCTCCATATAAATGACAAAGCAGAGAGAGAGGGAGAGAATCGGTCGAGACAGGAAATATTGGAGGGATTAGCAAATAAAACATCTCCTTGGTAAATGTTGAGTGCTGAGGTCCCCTGCTTTGGTGGGTTTTCTGGGGTGTCTGTATGACAATCATGTGTCCCTAGGATTCAGGTGCATGGTGGGAATGATTTGTAGCAGGTGGAATAAAGGCATGATAGCCTTGATAATGCATTTACCTCCAAAGTAAACACAATACACTAAAGGGTTACATACCTTCCTTAAACAGCTTTGTTTGGCACTTTAAATCTTTGTGTACATAAAAGAGGGAAAATAGATTTGAAATTAGGTTAGATGTGTGTGCCTAACTTGAATTTGTTAGTGACAAAATGTGCCTTATCTTATCAAAATCTCATTTTAAATTACACCGAAAGGCAAGGTTGACAGGAAAGAGTCCTTGTGTCATGGCACCTGGTCTGAAATCACAAAAGAAAAAAATGCTGTCTGCTACGCCCACTGACAATCAAAGAAAAGACAACTCCCTCGATCCTCTAAGCCACACCTAATTTTGTCACCTTTGGCTGTCCAGATTGAAGACATGTTCTTACAAGTATATATGCCTTCCAATTCATTGCACAATGACTGGTGCTAAGGAGTATTAATAACCAGATTAAATATTTAGCATTGTTCAATAGATGTTTGCACAAAAAAGACTCTGCCAATGGTCAGGATGAAGGACTAGAGACCTGAGCACACAGCGCCCATGACAAGTAAAGGGGCACGTCACTCACATAGTCTCCATATTTCACCAGGTTTTAACTTCACACCCCACTTGAAGCAGAGTTTGTGTAACACAGAGATTGAAGTATGTGGCAATATGACCCTTGTTTTATTGACTACAGAACTTGTTGAAAAGATGGATATTAGTGGGATTTAGATAAAGATAATCCCTCCCAAGAGCTAGGTAAATAGGCCAGGCTGAAAATAAGAGGAAATGATAGGTCTATCCACTGACAACTACAGAAGCTTATCACAGCACTACCCCCCACTTTGAGCTGTGCTCCAGCCGAGAGTCAATATTTGCTACATTCTAACTCAGTCCTGTCCTAGGCTGACATTTTTCTAATGCTTGGATGATGAACAACCACAAGATAGATAATTGAAATCTAATAACCATTACATGAGTTGGCCCAATCTGCAGGATTTATACCCTAAATCCCACTATTTTATTAAAAATTCCTTCTTACAGACTCAAAGAACACACTTTTAAAAGCCATAAGTCACATGAAGATCTTCATTGCTATCTTATCCACCCATTCCCCTTCCAATGCTTCCCTGCGACTTGTGCGAAAATAAAAAAAAAAATATGGTGGGAAAATCACCATTAAAAGCCTGATTTTATCAATAACACGAGGATGGCAGACATTTTTATATATCCACATAAATAGATCTCTCCAAGTGAAATTACTCCTGTCGACGCGACTTGAGAGACATCTACCATATGCTGACGATTCCTGGAATCCTCTCTCGAGATGGGCTGTGATCTTCATTCAATAATAAGATTAACAGCTTTGATACAGACAAGCACACAAACAACTCAAGCAGACAAGCAGACAGACAGATGAGCCACAACCTAGACAATAAAATTCCATTAGCAGTAAAGGTGTTGGAGATTACTTCCAAGATAATCAATACTGGCACAAGCAAAGTTATATATTTGGAGATAAAAAAAGAAACCTGCTAAGTATACAAATATGACAATGGAGGCACGTGATATTTTGTGTGTTTTGATGATTGAATTCCACAGATAGAAGACCTGTGATAAGGGGTACCTATGAGTCATCTGTTGACATGGAGCTGATAACAAGGTAAAATTAGCACTTGGCCTGTATCAGAAATTGAACAACACTTCTAATAGCTGAGATTGGACAGGTAAATACTATCATTGTAGGTACTCCATTATTGATGGTCCTGTTGTCAGGTACGCTACAAGGTAAATAATCTAATCAGTGGAGGACAAAAGGACACAAGATTACCTGTCCCATACTTCCCTCTGTGGTGGGCCCCTGCCTTTTGTTTTCTGCAGGTCTCTAACTTGACCCTGTAATGCATTTATACTTGTTCCACGACAGACATTGATGTCCATATGTATTCCTAGTGTCTTTATAGTCTGTGGTCAATACACTTGACCTCTCGATATATATTTTTCTTAATCATATGATTAACAGTGGCTAGCCTTTGGGTTGGGGTAAACCACTGCTGTAAAAATAATGACAGCAAAACTCACAACATACTTCTGGTGTGCAACCATGACAAACTTTGAACAGATATCTATTGAGAATAAGAATTATGCACAGGCTTATACACACAATCAATATTGATACTATTCATATATTTTCACAACAAACAGACAAATTAAATTTGAACACCCCCCCCCCCCAAGGTATGAAGCCATACATAAATTTCAAATACCGATGAAGAGCAACCTGTTTTGAAAAAAAAATTTGGGTGACGTGATTTTCTAGTCATTCCGCACACCTGTCCTGGGGACAGTTCGGGACAATCATGCTATCACCCTGCTGAAGTGAATGTACTTTGATTCCTGTACTGTTAAGGACTAATATTGACACTGTCAACTAGCAAACATAGCATTCCAGTAACAGCAACACTGTATCACAAACAAACTGAGCTCTCGCCCTGTCTGTAAACACAAGACCCACACCAGATAACAACCCCAGAAATTCAAACCTTGCTGGGTATAAATATCTCAGAAACTCAAACACTATCATGTGCCCCGTGCACTCCACTTGACCGAGAACGAATTAGCAGAAATGCATGTGACTCCTCCACATAAAATATGTGCTATCAAATGCAAATAATTTCTCAAGTTTTAATCATTAATTGTCAATATCTAGCCACGTAAAAGGAAAAATTAGGATGGTTACAATTTGCTGTACCCAGATTCAAATTGATATAAGCTGGGCACAGTATTAATGAAAGATTTTGTCTTAATTTTCCTCTTTTTTTAATAAGTGAATATGAATCATTACCACCACCACACACAAATGTATTATCATCACTACATTAACATGCACTTGTTGGAATCTCATTGACTTCTCTTGCTTCATGTTGAACTAGCCAATTCACATCATAAAGGATGTTTACAGAACAAGTTCATGCAGGAGTGACCAAATCAAATGAAAGAATTTAAAAATACTGCATTAATTTTTCATGGCGACTAAAATAAATATTTGGCTAATTACATCATTTTGGGGAGAATGTTGACTGTAAAAAATGATTACACAAAAACCCACCTCTCGATCCATGGCCTCTTTCTCATTCTCCTCAACATTCCCTGCATGAGATGGACCAATAAACAAGCTTTGGTCTTCATTATAGATGAAGGTCAAATTCTCCAGTGAAGACAAATAGTATCCAAAGTGTCTCAGACTGCCTGTCCTTAAGAAGCACTAGTAGACAAAGAGAAATAACTCTTACAAATTGACATCCGACACATCAGCATATCTGGATTAGAGTTCACTGTTCTTTGTAATCCCACCCCAATTGTTTTTCAAAAAGAGTACAGATTTGTCCAGTCATAAATCAAAATGAGAATATCATATATGAAATCTATATGTCATATCAGCCCAAGTGGTCAAATCCATATGCTATGGACTTAACTGTGCATCATTTTATGATTGAAAAATTCCATCGGTTTAGCCGAGATCCCACAAACTAGAAAAACCAGAATGTTACGTTCATCATATTCCTTAGGTAAATATAACATATGATTTTCCCGACAAGTCGCATCTCTAATAATTTTTAACAACCTGTAAACAAAAGATGGTCAACCAGGTATCATTTTGTAGACTCTAGTAGAAAGTTTCAATGTTTTAAATAATTCAGTCATGTAATAAAACAATTCTAGAGATTTTCTTGGTAAATGCTATGCTCTCCAGGCTTGTTGAATATTATACTTATCAGGTAGCTAAAGCTATGTCAATAGTTGTAAAGCATTCAATTTAGATTTTCCTGTGTAGCATGCTATCTGTCCTATACTTATTATCTAACTCATCCAAGAAAACAAAATCCACACATAGACAACCATTACTGTTTTCTGTAAATACAGCGTGTAATGCACTGATAAAAAAAATAATCAAATTATAAGAAGTTCTTGTAAAACAGAAATAACTTGGTTTCTCTATCATGTCAGTAAGCTTCTCTTTACTAATAATTCCAGTTTTGCTACATGGAGCAGGTTAACAGAGAAAGTTTCGAATGATTATAATTACAAAGAATATTCGAGTTCCATGAAGAAGATGAAGGACTATTGTGGGTTTAAATTTTCATGTCTTCTAGGCAGGGAACTGCCCCCCCCCCCCCCCCATAGTACAACTATGGTGTTAAGAAGACCTTTGCACCCCTTTTGCCGTGTTTTTGTAAAACTCTGTCTTTTGATGTATTTAATCTGACCTTAGAAAAGAATATACACAAAAGACAATAATAAGTTGATGAACAATTATTTTTTCATGTTATCAAAAAAGGACTAGTTTGGATATTTTTGACATTTTACATCTGAAATCCAGCACATACCTCTCTGAACTTGCACTGTATATTTAAGGAGTATGCTACATCAGAAAAATTTGATATGGATGAAAAGTGGAGAATATGTACAACAATATTTTGAAAATGAAAACTTTCAAATTTACTTTATTTAGTCAAAAAATGCAGTTTTAGTAGAAAGCAATCTGAAATTTTTTAAAAACCCCTGCTGGACTCAAACCCACGATCTACAGCTCAGCAGTCAATGTGCTAACCTACTGAGCTAGTCAGTTAGGCAATGGTTTCTTAAAATAAATAAACAAATATTGCTGATATTTATATTTTCATCCATGTCTTAAAAGGAAGTTGGCCATTATGATGCTGTAGAGTACCTCCTTAAGTTAGATCTGTTTAACTCAATCTCTGTCTAAAGCACCAAGCATGTTTATACCTGTTTCCTAATCTAGCTAGAGATACATGTAGAAATTCAAAAAAATCAATTCTTTTTTCATATTTACAGCGGATGTTTATCATACACCTGTGCATATACTACTAATGATACATGTTATGTGAGGATTCTTCATATTTATCAGTAGTATTTACAATTTTCAGGTAGAAACTCAACTTTTATCCAAATAATTATCCTATCATCTGTTTCTTTATCATAAATATAAAAGTAAAACACTTCAAAACTTTGTTTTAAAAAGGTCAGCAACTCCCATTAAAAGTATTTTTTTTACTAGCATATTTGTATACATTATGTACATACATTCACACATCTTATAAGGAGGGGGGGTGGGTGAAAAAGAGAACTAATATAAGTGACTTAAGTGTGGTTTTTCTTAAAAACTGAATGGGTAATCTTTCTCGTATTTTAAACAACCATTAAATATACTTCTAAATTAAATAACTTTTTAGAAAATCTATATGTCTGAAACAGATTTTAAGTTGAAGATGGAATAGACAACTGCATACATTCCCTAAACAATCCTATATAAATAAAAACAGTATTAAAAACGACCCATGAGATAAGTTTGAATGTTTTTCAAACTTAACAAGCAATCACTTTTATACTTATTGCAGTTATTGAATATAAAGCACTATTGAATCAAACAAATTTTGTATAAAATGACATGAAGTTATCCCTCAATACTCCTTTAGTAAATCAATAATTTCTAAGACAGTTCAAGTAGATTTAAGTACAATGAAAATTGATCAATATTGTGGCTGATAAAGTAGCACTGCAGTAGTGTTATTATCTGTAATGGGCTTGCCCCCCTCCCCCCTTTATGGCACTGACATTTCACGCCCTGTTAATTTCCTCAAGCCCCGAGGATAATGCAGTAATGACTAGATTCAAAATTTGCAGTTTTTCATTCACTGACAGTCAATGAACAAATATTTGCACTTGGGGACAAATTTGAAATCTATAGCCATAGAGACATAGATGTATGTAATTTAATAAGTACTTGTGTATCAAAATAAAAGTTAATTTTTGAAGAAAAAAAAATCCTTTCTCAATAATTTTCTGCTATGCAAGGTTTTGAAGAGAACAAACATAGAGAGATAGAGAAGGGGTATACATGTATGATGATTTATGGATTAATGCATTGTTTAATTATGAATGGCAGATTAATAAGGATTACATGATATTGCTGGTATCATAATGGGTAGAAATTAGGTTTTTATTAAGAAATATATGATAAAACGCTTTGTTAAGACTTCGGGGAAAGCATAATTGTTGGTACCTCCTGTGTATCACTTAGCTGCCCCCTCCTCTTTGATGTGAACTCTATCCCCATGTGGGCCTCAGTAAGGGGGGAGAACTGCCAGAGGTTGATGTCCTCTGTCAGTGGAAAAGTCTGTCTCCAGTCTGGATGACCAGCACAGTTTAATGTGGTCTTCAGCTGGTCAACCCAACACTGGTCTACAAAGAAAACAAGAGGTACTGTGAGCAATGCTCACTAAGAATACCCCCCGCTTACCCCAATCTCCCAAAGGGTGTTGGTAATAGGTATAAACTACCTCTTTTCTGAGTGTAAAAAACAAATGGCATGACAAACCGAACCATATTGCTACTTCGATGTCCAGTGCGTGTGACCTTTGACCTTTTGACCCCAAAATCGATAGGGAACATCATCATTCCATGGGTAGTCCATATGTATGATATGGTGACTGTAGGTGGAAAGGATAACGCTTTAGAGCCCGGAAACCATATTGCTACTTCGATGTCCAGTGTGCGTGACCTTTGACCTTTTGACCCCAAAATCGATAGGGAACATCTTCATCCCATGGGTAGTCCATATGTATGATATGGTGATGGTAGGTGGAAAGGATAATGCTTTAGAGCCCGGAAACCATTGCGTCTACAGACGGACGGACAGACAGACAGACGGACAACCCGATTCCAGTATACCCCCCCACAACTTGTTGCGGGGGGTATAAAAATGTACAAAAGGTAAACTCTTTTCTGGCTACAAAGCAGATGCATTTTAAATATAATGCCAAATGACAAATTTACTAAATATATAGACATTAAATGGGAAACATCTATTCTATTCTTTTCAATTTGAAAAATAGAGGGTAGAGCCAAGACTGAAATCATTCTCACAAAAATAAATGTGGAATTTGCTATGTATATTTTCTTGCACTTAGAGTTATCTGCTCCTGGATAAAAGGATTTTAATTTGCCATTATTTGCTATTCTGATGGTTTCTATTTTTTCAGATTTAGTAATGGGGTATTTTAAGAATTTCATGTTGAAAAAGGAAGAACAGTAACATATGAAAATACTATGGGTGACTTCTTTACAAGACACATTATCATGGTGGTCCGGAAAGTATTTCTGATTAGAATACAGAGGGTCCTTAAAAACTGACAAACACTGAAGAAAAAAAGCATATATTTTGCAGAATTTCTATTCTAAAATACATGTGCCACTGTTTGTCATTTCCAAAATGCTTTTTTCAGAAGACCTTATAATTTAATGAATACCAGTAATATAATTACTTAAAAAATAATATCTTAAAAGCTAGGAATTGGGTTTAGAACTTACCATGCCCTGCTATCACAGATTCTTTGGGTAGAATATTTAATAACACTGACAACCTGTGCCACAAAGACTGTGAGCTCTGAAAATAGACAAAATGAAAAATCACATCAGTGTTTTAGACTATCTGCTCTCTGGATTATTAACTCGGACTGACTGAGTTCAACAATCAAACATGTAGAAAACCAATTCAACAAATAGTACCACAGCAGGCTATGTATGACAAAATATATGAAACCAAAAGGAAAGTTAGCATTGGAACAGGACGTACGAACACAGAAATAAATAAATGCCATTCTATATTTCTCATTTCAGCGTTCTGTATGGACAGCCTACTGTCGAAACTAGTTGTAACATCAAACTGTGAATCCCAATTTGAATTTCTCAGCAGTTTACTTTCCTTTTCTTTGTACTTTCACATTGCATCTCTACACTTTCGTTTCATATGTCAAAAGATTATACTCTCCATTCATTATCAGTTTTCATGGGTTTTTCCCCTCTACGTGATAATATTACTGGTCTTTTCCAAAGTGATTATTTCTATAAAGAGTGTGTGATTAGCCAGGCACGTAGCTGCCTATATGCAAGTACGCAACTGCATACACATCATTTGAGAGAGAGATCTATCTTTGCCATTAAAACATTTTGCCTAAAAAATAACCGCATTACCTAGTCCCGGTTTATAATTTTATCAGCACCATAATGTCCGTTCAATCAAATTTAAGGTCATTATTTTTATTTCAAATCATTAACATTCAGTCTGATTAAAATCAAATCTTTGATCCGTTCCGGTAATGTTATGTAGACCGCTTTGTGTAGCGACATACATGTAACATTAGCGGAGTGGATCAAAGATCTGATTTTAATCAGATTGTGTAACATCATGTCGAATATCACTTTAATGTACATCATATATGTACATGTAGTGGACAGATTAGGCTATTCTTTGTTATCAGTGACAAGAACATGTACATCGGTGAGTTGGAAATATAAAACACTTTAGAAAATGATTTTGTGTGAATTCTTTAGGGTTTGGAAATTTCCAAGAAATCATGTTTCTATGAACAAAAAATAGGTCATGTCATTGGTAAAACCCAGGACCTTCTGGGGGCTTTGCCCCCTGGGTCTCCACCATGGCTTTGCCCAAGACTCACTGGGGGCCTCAAGGTGACCCCCAGACCCCTTGCCATACTTTGCGTACATTTCATTTTCTTTCTGGCTATGTGCCTGTTAGCATGCAGGTTGAATATCAAGAGTTTTAATTTGTGGATGAAATGATAGTACTTTATAAGATTATGACTGTGATTGGATGAGCAAACAACTTTGTAATTGGTGGTTTGTTATCCGTTTGTCTTTAATGGGCACCCTGAACCATTCATTTAGAAACAGCAGATTCCTTTATTGATTTAATGCTCACAAACATTTCCATACCATATTAAAAGTCAAACATTACATTTCCATCCTCAAACATTGTCAACAACAACGACCATCAGGTGTCTAAAGGTCACTGTACGGTCATGTTCCGACCATGCTTTGGTTAGAAAATATTGGTGAGTTGTGAGAAATTCTATGAGCATTGAAGCATGGTCAACGAAGAGAGAATCCTACAAATGTACATATTTTGTCTGTCCTTTCTGACAATGGTTGTGACTTGAACTGTTTTTCTTTTATACAAAGAATCATATTTATTGGAAAAAAAATAATAATTGAATACTGATTCTAGAGGCACTTAAGATTGGTAAATACTGAACATATATAACATCATAATAAATATTCATCTTTCAAAAGTTTCTAAATTAAACCATTGACGAGTTCATCTGTGCATGGTTAGAAAAGTGCCGGGATAATTTGTTATATCCAATTATTTAGTTTATAATCTGCTAACCAAAGAGAATTAAAATAACTTCAATATATGCTCAAGTTCATCAATTTACTGTAAATATCATACCTGTGCACAGGTGAGAATGACCTCCTTATTGCACTTCATCCAATCACAGCCGACTTTGACTACAGGAAGGAGGCCTTCTGTTTGTAAAACATCAATCAAGTTCTGCAATTGTCTGTGTTCTAACTCAGCCCTGAAATATATCCTAAAACACTTCAGAGACCATATTTTAACAACAGCTGTCAGATGATTACATGTGTATCATCTTTGCTAGCCAAGGGTGACGCTCCATGGTACACCGTCAAGCGTCACCCTTGGCTAGTGAAGATGCATGTGTATAGGTACCCTCTGTAATGCACCTACAGATTTTCTGTTTCATATTTACACATATGTGATATGTTATTTGCAAGACTATTTAATATTAGCCCCATTTTAAATTCATCTTCTTCAAGATAAAAAAGAATGAAAAAGAAAAGGAGAATAAGATTTCCAAGTATGCAGCATTTGAGGCATCTAACTCTTCAAAATATCATAAATAGAATACTGCCATCCAGCTCTTCTCTATTTTTGTAAAATTATGGACAACAGGCATTAAGAAGTGAGTTGGGAAGACCTTGAAAGACTTGTGGACAAAAGATCACTTCAATGTGTAAAAGGCATGCAAGGTCGAGAAAGAAATGAACTGACAGACATAAATGAAACAGACCCATGGGAAGTTGCATTTTCTTCTTGATTTACAGACTTTTAAAGAATAAATGTAAATAATTTCCTTATCTATTTCCGTATATTTTTAATTAACTGAAAATTCACCTGGAGGGTCCATAGTTTGAAACAACTTACATTTCAAGTTGAAAAATTGTAATTTTCTGATGAATAGTGATGAGATTTTCTACATTTTCTCTGTAGGTTCGAGCATTTCAGAACCCTTTTTTGTTCATGGCTTTAAGAAATTTGAATACTTGATATCTGATGATTTGTACCTCTGTTTTTCTTGAAAACATTTTAAAACAAATTTCCTATATTTGTCAAACTGTTTTCCTATGCACAACATCACTCTTCTACTGAGACCCCTCTGGCTCCAGGGGTCATAGTCTGGACAAACCAGAATCTTCCATTATATACATGAGCTTTCATGAAAGTGTTTCTTGAGAAGATTAATGGATCACCCCATTACACCCCCCCCCCCCCCCCAACTCCTTTCTTTGCCCAAGGATGATTAGTGACATGTTTGGTTAAAACTGACATTGTGGTTCTTAAAAAGATGAACGTGAAATGTTCATAACAATCAGACATACACTGTACATGCAGTTGTAAAGGAGGACTCTTCGAAGAAAACTTGAATAGAGGAGTTGAAATCCTAATATAAATAATAATTAAATTTGTCAGCCACATGTGCCATTAGAGATGATAACATAAAGCAGAATGTCGGGCTCGTACACGTATGGTCTACAAAGATAAACTTTGATTGTCAGTAAAAACTGAAAGAGCCAAGTGGGCGTTCTTTTCATTTTTGGTCAACTTGGCACAGAATGGCCTCTTAAGTAATGCTAAAGAATCAGTTAAGCAGCTCAAGTACATTCTAAAGTACCCTGCTAATACAACACTCAATTTTGAGTGATGCATTCGGGAAAGAAAATTTATTATCTACATAAACGCTAATATATTTTTTATTAGACTCGAGGAAACCCAATTACAAGAGCTAATGCAGATCATTCTCAAATTTCTGAAAATAGAAAGAGTTATCCTAATATGAGAATACAACTTTATGTCCATGTATTTATATGCTTCTTGGGAAAATATTCAAGGTTTTTTTTTTTCTAACTCCAAACTACTGAGAATATCAGATCTCGAGTTGATACAGTTCATTTTCCACCTGTTTTTCCTAAGTTTAATAAATTGTCCACTTACTTGTCTGTGGAGTCTGATAAACTGCCTGGATCTTCAGCCTCTGTGGTCGAGCCATCACAACCTGACATCTCTACAACGTACCACAGAATTTATGTATCACTGCATCAACCAAACAGGCGTAAACATGAGAACCGCAATGTCTCAAAATCACCTAAATTAGTTGATGTTAACTTATTGTTTATCAATAGAGGGATGAAAACTGTACGATCATGTGAAATTTAAAACTTTACTTAGTATTGATTGCCTTGCATTTGTGTTAGGTGTTTTTTATTTACATTCTATCGACAGCACGTTGGAGGAGAGATTACATTAAATGATGTGAAATAAGCAACATACAACAGAAGTAACTATCAAAATCCACATCAGATGGGTGAGTTCATATCAACAGATTTACAAGAAGTGGTCTTTCATCAATTAAAAACTACCAACCATTGTCTTCCACACTGAAGAATGTTTCCATTAAATATCCACCTTTGCACATGCCTATGAAGGTTGAGTTATCTTTGTTTTCCTCAAGGACCACAAAATATTCTTAATGTTATTAACGAAAATGGAATTTTCGAATTCTGAAACTTGTTATAATCGTAAAGTTCATACTTTCAATTCCATGGGGATCTGGTTTAGAACAGGTCCTCAGTACCCCCTTCTTGTCGTACGAGGCGACTAAATGAGGTGGTCCTTCGGATGAGACCGTAAAAACCGAGGTCCCGTGTCACAGCAGGTGTGGCACGATAAAGATCCCTTCCTGCTCAAAGGCCATAAGCGCCGAGCATAGGCCTAAATTTTGCAGCCCTTCACCGGCAATGGTGACGTCTCCATATGAGTGAAAGATTCTCGAGAGGGACATTAAACAATATCTAATCAATCAATCAATCATACTTTCAACAATGCATTTAATTTGCTGTGAAATCAATTCTACGGTAAAAATAACTTCTGTATCTTCTGTGTGGTTTATATCTTTAATTTTTAAAACAAACGCTGAATAAGTAATCCATATCTGGGGACACTGTGAATTGTGACTACCTGTGTCCGTAGGGCCAGCACTGACTTCCGTGTCTGTCTCTATCACAAAGTTGGCCATCTTACAGGTAATCTCGGCAACATGTTTGGCTTCGGAGGATGAGGCAAAACCTGAGAAGATTAGAACACATACATGTATACAAAGCTGTACTAAATCAATGGTAGTTCGGATTAAAGTAAACTTTATTTGGCAAAGTGGATCCATTCACCCCTCTACCACCTGTTAGCACACCTTCTCCATACTCACCTGGAGGTACCGGGACCTCTTTCCTGCCCTGCACCACTTCCTCACAGTTAGCTAGCTCCGCCTCATCCTTCTCAGTGATACGACTGTTCTGAGCCTCCAGACGGAAATTCTGTCCCAGTAACGTCATTGATGATGACAATAACTCTGAGGACAGGTGAGCGAGGGAGTCCGAGTCAGCTGACCAAATATTTGTCTGTGAACTCATCAAATCCAAGTTGTTGGCATTTAAATTGGACATGCTGGAGTCTGGGGTTGGTTTTGCATTTAAATTGGACATGCTGGAGTCTGGGGTTGGTTTGGCACTGTTGGATGGTGACTTGGAAGCAAACCCTGGCTCCAGCTCTTGACTCTCCATCAGATCGTCCGAGATATCCGAATCCGAGTCATTAGTAAAGAAGCCTACAAACTCTTCTTCTGACTCGTCCGACAGAAACTGGTCGGACAGATCTCTACCACCTGAAAACAACAGTGCATGTTTTTCTAATATTTTGAAATCCCTGTAAAAAGTCTGTATTACAGTATTTCATATGGAAAGTAAGCAAATTTCAGTTACTATTGCACACTTTGCAAATTAAAATATTGTACCATACATTCAGATTGCAATACATCTACATATACATATACATCTCCAACACTAAAATACGTGCAGTTATTATACAAGAACCAGTTTTTATTTTGCCAATTTGAGGGTACCTTCACTGAGATCGGACACATCAGACAGGTCCGAGCTGTCACTCCCCCCTCGCCTGCGTCTCTGTCGCCGTCTCTTCAGATTTTTGATGTTGTTTTTCTAAAACAGTTTACATTACAATGCATTGACATCAACAGAAACACAGCTAAATATATCTTAGATAGCCAGATATCTTACAAGAATTTTACGGTTAATTGGTATATTCTGTATTAAAGGGACTGGTTCACGATTTTTGATAAAAATATTTTTCATTTTTGATGTTAAACATTAGAAATATAGCTCATTTAATGTTGACAGCCAAAATTTTGACCTTCTGAATGCAAGAATAAAGGTAATATTTTAGCCTTAAATATGTGTTATGTAAACAAAGACTCGAGTCTTTTTATGTAAACAAACAAACAAGTGAACTATTGATTTTGTAATATAATGCATCTTAATTTTGCATAGTCACAAATTTTAACTTTTAGATGACACATTTCACCCCAAAAATGCTTGAAATGTGAGAGATATGATAATACTTAGATCAATATCCATTTCTTTTGAAAAATTCGTAAGCAATAGCATACCGCAATCTTTGTTTACAAAACAAATAATAAACTCTCTAAAATGAGCTTCTGTGATGATGTATCACCTTAATTTTCATGTGAAATCTTTCAAACACATTAGACAGTAGATTTTGATCATTAAAAGTGAAAAACAAAATTTTGGGTATAATCATGAATCAGTCCCTTTAAGGCCAACCCAAATAAATTCCATGTTTTATGTCAACCAAGATTTTGTATAAATTGACCAAATACGACGCCCAAATTAAAGTTTTTATCAAATTCATATTGCGATGTTAATTTCAAGCATATGTACTTTGAAATTCCCTGGTTTTTCTGTCAATCTCATTAATTGTTAAAACACCAACGACTTACTTTGTTGCTGTCACCCTGTTCCTCCTTCGTCTCTCCATTGTGACCCGCCCCCGACGTCCAGCCGTCTGTGTTGTGATATTGGGAGGGGTTATCACTGGGTCCGTTGGAGGGTCCCTGTTCCTCTACATCAATGTCTGACATGTCATCCTCACCTGATTGCCACCACATAAAACATTATAACTAACTGTAGAATGAACAAGCAAATTCAAGAATTCTGATCTCCGAATTTGGTGCAAGGCATTTGATAGCTCAGTTTAGTGTCGATCAGAAGGTAAGATCACCAGTAAGAATGGACACAGTCTTGTTCTCACTATGCTTTCATACTGGAATTTACACCCTAAACCAAAACTGTGAAATTCAGATTGCAGGTACAGTATATAATGTGGCCATACAATTTACTCACAATGGATATAACAATTGTCAATTCAAAACTGCGAAACATCTTAAGGACACTTATTAAATACAAATAAAAAAAATGGATGCATAAGTTGATATATATATTTTTTGGCTTAGTTTGGTAGTAATAGGTACAAATATAAAATTCCTAACAAATATGGGGCTTGTAAATTTTCTATGATGTTTAAAAGTTGAAATTATCCCTCCCTTCATAATTCTATATGAATTTTCCCCACTGTTTTGGACTTATTCGAAAAATCATGGGAATAAATTACATTCCATATGGTAAATTGTATTTATTTTACTTTTAAAAACCTAACTTTAATTTTCATCATTTCTGAAAAATGTTTGTGTGTAGCAAGTGTGATGAAGACAAGAAACCGTTAATATAACCTCGAGTGAATTTTTAAAAAGCTGTATTATATACCGTATCACACATGATAAATACAAAGTGAAAAACTAGCATTTCTTTAGTTATGGGTAAACTTATGTTTTATCTATTTATTCAATAATTTCCAGTTTAAAATGAAATGAGAGAAGACAAGCCTAATTTCCTCCTGCTTTTCATTAAGCAGGTGAAACTGAGCAGATTGGTCTTTGTTGTTGAAGTTGCTATAGTTACAGTATCACAACGCGACGGTAGAATAACCAGGACTAGTTATTCAGAAATGAACTTTACCTGCGGCCTCCTCTTCCTCCTGGTGATGGAGCAGCTTGTTCGGGTTTTCCTTCTCATACAGGGCATTATGAAGGCGAATCACTACATGGTTCAAGATGTGTGAGAAAAGAGCGAGCAGGAAGGCCGTCGCTGCTGTCACTTGTTTTGATCCTACAGAAAATAATTCTATTTTAACATTCTATACTAAATTACTCTCAAGAATTTGAAAGTTCAAAAAGGAATTACATTAGTGTTTGGTATATGCTACAGAGTAAACATTATGCCAATTACTATACGACTGCTATGGTAAGTCAGATGGTGAATAACTGCTTTAAGAGTGGTAGGTTGTGGGTTCAAGACTCATCTGAGATACTTCTCAAAATAGGTTGGTTATCAAACGTGTTAGCACTTGCTGTGACACGAGAGGTCATATCCGAAAGACCCATGAGTCTCACTACTAAATGCTGGGCGTTTGGCAAGGATATATTTATATTTTAGGTTTGACGCGGCCATGGCATGAGCAGAACTCAAACTCATGACCGTCAGTTAGGAAGTGAACACTCTACCACTGAGCTACCAAGAACTGATCTTTTCTTACTGGGTAGAGAACCTTTCACAAATTTGATCAGCCAGGCGGCCATGTTGTTTGAGTGACCTTCACTTGCGCATTCTGAACCAGAGCTCTAAAATAATCAGATCACACCCAATATTTTCATACGGTAATTTGGACTGATGTTTTCTAACAAGCTATCAGTCCAGAGAATGTTTTACCATCCTTGCCAACAGGACCAACAGATTTTGACAACATCTCATCTTTAAGTTTAAAAGCAGAGGCCCCCATTGCAGTATGTGTTGGCACACTATTCGTATTAACCCCAACTTCAATGGCATGAATCCATATCATGGGTCTACATGTGTGGCATACCTCTGATCTGCAGCAAATGGATGGTAGACATACAAATCACAACAAGCTTAAACACCAGATCGTCATCCAGATACTGCAGGTTCTCGTCTCTACATTCCTCCTCAGCATAAACCACCGGCTCATAAAACATACACAGGTTAAAACTCTGTAGGGCTGATTGACAACATTCCTGTAGCTCCACTGCATCAACACTGAAACACAAGTAATTACTGCATCAACACTGAAACACAGGTAATTACTGCTTCAACACTGAAACACAGGTAATTACTGCATCAACACTGAAACACAGGTAATTACTGCATCAACACTGATACACAGGTAATTACTGCTTCAACACTGAAACACAGGTAATTATTGCATCAACACTGAAACACAGGTAATTACTGCATCAACACTGAAACACAGGTAATTACTGCATCAACACTGAAACACAGGTAATTACTGCATCAACACTGAAACACAGGTAATTACTGCATCAACACTGAAACACAGGTAATTACTGCATCAACACTGAAACACAGGTAATCACTGCATCAACACTGAAACACAGGTAATCACTGCATCAACACTGAAACACAGGTAATCACTGCATCAACACTGAAACACAGGTAATTACTGCATCAACACTGAAACACAGGTAATTACTGCATCAACACTGAAACACAAGTAATTACTGCATCAACACTGAAACACAGGTAATTACTGCATCAACACTGAAACACAGGTAATTACTGCATCAACACTGAAACACAGGTAATTACTGCATCAACACTGAAACACAGGTAATTACTGCATCAACACTGAAACACAAGTAATTACTGCATCAACACTGAAACACAGGTAATTACTGCATTCAACATTTTGACATAGGTTAATGATAAATCAATTTAGGAACATGTACAAAGAAAACAGAACTGAAATGTTTCGTTAAAAACTTTTTTCACCATGTTGATAGTTGAGTCATATCACTTGTAAACATAAACAGGGCTCATGCCTTGATTTGAAAAGTTTACAGGCCTCAACTACATCTTTGCGTCAGTTTTTGAAATTTAAATTTCTTGCAATGTTTTACACATATCAAATACTATCATACATGTATTATTAATTGTTTAAATAATTTTTTCCCCACCAAAATGGCATCCATGCACTTTAGTATCTGATCTGCACACAGTACTACTGATGCATGTTTGTCGATTCTATATCATTAATCAAGCACAGTGTAATTTGAAAGATTTTTCCACATGCAGTTTACCTTCTGTTTGTATCAAAGAACACATCCAACAAATGAATGAAGTGGATGAGAAAAAATTTCACATCATATTGCCTGAAAAGAGAAAATACAATTTCTATTACATATTTACAGGGTACTTTTCTCCAAATGAACACATCTTCTATATTTATTCATTGACCATAAGTTTTGTTTCATAATTCATGATTATATACAGAAATGCAAAATAAATGCTACAATCTCCAATTTTCAGTAATATTTATATTATTTCATTCAAAGAAGATACACATCTATTGAATGGTTAACACAGTGAATTTAGAGTTAACCATCATCATTTGGGCAATAAAGTCAAGGCTGAAGAGGTGGTAGCCATTGAAATTCTCCTACTTCAATATTGAATATGTCCCCCAATAGCATTTGTTACTGCTTGCACTCTGCAAATCATACAGGTTGATAGAATGTTTATTTGTGCCATAGGGATATTCTGCCACTCTTCCAGCATTGCCCGATACAAAGCGGGTAGAGGATTTGGGAGCTTTTGAATGCATCTATCTAACATGTCTCACCCATGCTCTGATGGCAAGAGATCGGGGACTGTGTGGGGGCCAAGGTAATGTGCTGACATTGTTTTGGTGAAGACAACTGTTGTCCATTACATGTTGTGCCACATGACACGGGGTATTGTCCTCTTGAAAGTTGTGCAGGCAGATAAAATGACAGGTTGCCATTCAGAGCCAGTGTACTGTTTAGTTGTCTAATTGCTTTCAATGATGACTAAGTAGGTTTTACGGACATTGCTATGATTTGATATGTTACAAATTTGATTTGTTACAGATTTAATAGGTTATGAAATCTAGAAATTTGATAGGTTACAGATTTGATAGGTTATGAAATCTAGAAATTTGATAGGTTACAGATTTGATAGATTACAGATTTGATTGGTTACAGATCTGATAGGTTACAGATTTGATAGGTTACAGACCTCTGGAGTTTGGGTGGAAGACTCTGGCTACTGTTGTGTTGTAGTTCTCTGTATCGCTTCCTGTTCTTCTCAAACAATCTGTCCAAATTCCCCTCTGCTCCATCAAAAGCTTTCTCACACACCATGCTGAAGCAAAATGAATGTGCTATTTGTCTTCTCAGACTTCTTTCATTATCCATTTGCAAAACCATGACTAAATAATTGGTAATTAACACACATCTCGTACATACCATCTGATGTAATGGTAGGCAGCCTCACACTGGAAATATCGTGAACCCTTCAAAGTTCCAAGCTGATTGTGTGGCATTCCTGTCAACAATATCATAAAAGTTTTCCCAGAAAATGGTGAGTTCACAGACATTGAGAGTTAAGTTCTATTCATGATAAAATTACAAGTGATAAATTTACCATTATCTGGGTAGAGTGCAATAGCCTGATGATAGAAACGCTCAGCGGCAGCTTTGCTTACACCTTTATCAAATTCCTGCTGATATCGAGCTAAAAATCAAACGAAGATATCAGCCCACTATAAACAACAGATGCTTTACATACAAATGATCAATGCAATGTGCAATGGAAACAATAGGTCCATTGGCCATATCACTCACCTACCACAATTGCCCTTCTGTTGTGGTTTTTAAAAGATCTTTTTCTCAATTTTTGTTCCCATGAAATTTTTTTTACCCCATATTGTGGTCCCAACCTAGCCCCAAAGGGTCATGGCATAACTAAAGTTGAATTTACACAATGCCTCAACACCAATATGACTAACAAGATCTTGCTGTTCTAGGGAAGGTCAAGGTCACAAGGTAAAGATTAAAGTATGAATTATTAGGTCTTGGCATAAGAAATCTATCTATACCAAATATAAAATATCTACTTTAAATAGTTTGCGAGACATTGAATAGGTTAGGGTTTCAAACTCCAAGGTCAAAAGGTTAAAAACTTTGGTGTCAAATAAAAGGTCTTGTAACAAGTAATGCACATATAAATATGAGGGCCCTATTATTCACCATTCAAAAGTTGTGAGCAAGGTTAAGGTTTTGGACAGATAGACAGGACAAAAACAGTTTGTCCCCCGACTATAGTCATGGGGGCATAATAAAAAGAACTTTTTAAGTTGCTAGAACTTGTAACCAATCCCTTTGTATATTTATAGAATAAAATATGGTCAAATCATATGTTGTTGTTGAGCTGAAGATTTTTAACGATGTTTCCCTATAAATTCCTGTGTAAAACTTTGATCTCATATTGTGGCCTCAACCTACCCTCCAAGGGTCATGATTTGAATAAACTTGAATCTGCACTAACTGGGCATGCTTGAATCTGCACTATCTGGGCATGCTTGAATCTGCACTATCTGGGCATGCTTGAATCTGCACTATCTGGGCATGCTTGAATCTGCACTATTGGGGCATGCTTGAATCTGCACTATTGGGGCATGCTTGAATCTGCACTATCTGGGCATGCTTGAATCTGCACTATCTGGGCATGCTTGAATCTGCACTATTGGGGCATGCTTGAATCTGCACTATTGGGGCATGCTTGAATCTGCACTATCGGGGCATGCTTGAATCTGCACTATCTGGGCATGCTTGAATCTGCACTATTGGGGCATGCTTGCGTATTAATATGAATAATCCTGGCTCTACTGTCTTGATGAGAAGATTTTTTTCCTATAAATTCCCTTGTAAAGCTTTGACCCCCTATTATGTCCTCACTGCAGCTACCCCTGGGGAAACACTTTTAACAAACTTGAATTTGTGACTACCTGGAGATGCTTGCATATCATTATGGATAATCATCGCCCTTTTGTTCTTGAGAGGAAGATTTTTGAAGAATTTTCTTATATATCTGCATGTAATACATGTACTTAGAACCCTTATTGTGACCCCCATCCTACCCCCTGGGGCTATGATTTGAACAATCTTAAATCTAATTCATGTCAGGAAGCTTTTATGTAACTTTCAAATCTTCTGGACCAGTGGTTCTTGAGAAGAAGATAGTCAAAAGATGCCACAAAATTTTCTCTAATTCCTAATTATCTCCAATTCCAAAAGGGTGTGGCACTTGTTTTGAATAAACTTGAATCCTCTTCACATAAGCATACTTTGGGGCAAATTTGACTAAAATTAGCCCTATGGTTGTGGAAAAGTCGAAAATGTTAATAGTTTATGGACGCCAGACAATAGGTGATCAGAAAAGTTCACTTGAGCTTTCAGCTTTAATTAGATTTCCCAAGAAGTAAGTAATATTTTAGAGTTCATTTGCAATAAACCTCTCAAAAAGGAAAATTCTCACTTTATGAACAATTTGTATTGATTTAAATCCTTTGGAGTATAGCACTCACCATTCTCATAAACTGCCAGTAATTGGCGATTTCACCAAATTAAGTACTCACAAAATGTAGAAAATCTTCAGTTTTTTATGCCTAACTAAAAAATCTTGAATTTGTGCCTCAGTAAAATCTCAATGTACAGAACTATCCACATATAAATCCTCTCCACATAGGCACCACATGTGTTAACCTTACCAATGTCTCCCAGACAGACGAGACACCTGTGACAGGCCTTGGTGGCCCAGTCCTGGACAGCAGGCGTGGCATCCCTCCTTCTGACTGCCTGACTCAAAGACTTTTTATGTCCTGCAGAATACATAGTATGAATATTTATTCATTCATCCAATTCTGGGCCCTGTTGGGCATACAAAACATACAAATGACAGAAAAAATCGAGAGCAACAGAGAAAAAAAATTTTCATCAGATCCAGAGTTATACATTTTAAACTGTATATCATTTCTTATTTTGAAAATGTTGATTAAAAATTGACAAAAGATGAGTTAACAACATGTTACCTTCATTTGACATAAGCCACCAGAATTTTTCTTTATTTGAAAGACTTCAAAAATTTGTATTACTTTTAGGAATATCATGAAAAAAGTCATTTTTATATAAAGGACAATCAATAAGTGAGTGTATCTCATCTTCCACACAATTCATATCACATTTTGCAAATTCTTTTGTTTTTTTCAAGTATAGAATTTACATTTTTTTTTCATATCTTCCATTATCAATTCATAGTATGGGGGCTATTACACGGCCTTATTAGGTTATCTGGTTTCTGTGGCACTATTATCATTTTAACAAGATTGCTACACGTAGCCATGTCCCCCACCGCTGCAAAAAAAGTTGAAGCACAAAAGTCCCTTAACTCCTGTAAAATTTGTCGAATCAAAATGACGGTGCAAAGTGATTAACTACATATGGTGACTAACAATCCTACAAAATTTGAATGAAATCCGGTGAGCGGTTTCAGAGGAGTTTCGTCCATAAAGTGTTCCTATAGTGTAGCATGTATGAATTCATCAAAGTCCAATAACTCCTATAAAATTTGTCGAATCAAAATGGTAGCACAATATGATCAACTACACATGGTGACTAACAATCCTATAAAATATGAACAAAATCCATTGAGCGGTTTCGGAGGAGTTGCGTCCACAAAGTGTTCCTATAGTGTAGCATGTACAAATTCAACAAAGTCCCAAACTCCTGTCAAAATTGTCGAATCAAAGTGGCAGCGAAATATGATCACCTACACATTATGACTAACAATCCTACAAAATATGAACAAAATCTGTTGAGCAGTTTCCGAGGAGTTGCGTCCACAAAGTGAAGAGGGACGGACGGACACAGGTATTTCTATGTACCCTTCCACGTTGCGGTGGGGGACAAAAAGATGAGTTATACACTGTAACATAGGTTCCCCCTAAATAGGGTCCCTGTCCAGCCCCTAAATGGGGTCCCTGTCCAGTGGTGATTGAGTCTGGTCTTAAACTGGTACTCATTGAAGCTTTTTGTATCAGGATGCAGAATATCGCACCCAGCCAATCTTTGCCAGTATAATTCATTAGATCACTTAAGCCAACTGCTACACAATTTTTGCAAGGAACACTTTAAATCTCACAGAATAAATATATTCAATTTCAAGAGGTCAGCAATCTAGACAATCCTGTATTTTTGATTAGGAAATACTACAGAATTATACATTATTTTGAAATAGAATTTAATTTTTGGGGGTTTAAGAAAAATAAAGCATGCCCATGGTGCAAGAGTTATGCTTCTTTAAAGCAGGTTACTTTCTCCTTTTAAAGGAAGATTAAATTTGTGTGCATGTCCATCCCCATAAAATCAATGGCAAACTTCACAAAAGAGCCCCACTTTGTAAAATAATTTGCTAAGTTAAAGGTCCATTACTTTTTCAATATTAGATTTTTTTTTAAAAAAGCCCTGAACTCAAACTTGATCTGTTAACCCATTGATGTAACTTATAAGAAGTTCAATTATAAATTTTCAATTCAATAGCTGCTGGGATAGCCAATGCAAGTCTGGAAAAGCATTTTCATGGACAGACATACACATAGGTTGATCACTATAAGGCATGCGTCTATTAGACGAGGGCCTAATTAAACCCCAACAAAAATCATGATTATGCAGTATCTACCAAAATGAAGAAGTGCTCAAATGTGGATAAAATATCATGTGGAAACTGCATCGGAAACCTTAACAGTTCACTGATGAAGAAGAAATAAAAAGCTGTGGAACTGTTAATACCATTCGTACCAGATTTGGATTCTGGTATAAGGAAGAAGTCCACTGTTCTATGAAGTTTGAGACCAAATTCTGACTGCAGCCTGAAGATAAGGTGGTGGTAGTAACCAGTGGCAGAAGACAGGTGAGTACGGAATGCGGCCTCCAGAGAACTCCCAGACCTCAGGTGCTACAGCAAAAAACAAACTGCTCAAACAACACCAATATTTTCTACATGCTTCTAGAAAAACAGATGCTATTTGACATTTAATCACATAATACATTAGGAAATTTTTATACTGCATTATGTATTTCATAAATATTTTTCTTTAGATAAAATAGCATCAATGTATAATAAGGATCATCATTGATTCAGAACTTGTATTTCAGATGAAAAATGGTATCAACTTTTAACTTCAGTTTTTATACCAGTTGTGGGTTTTCATATTGTGTAATCTATCTGTACCTATGGACTATGAACTTACCCTTCTGTTTTTCTTGACCAGCTGAATGGGGTCATAGAAGACCTTCCTCCATAACACTTCCTCTGCCTTCCTCCCATAATCCACTGGGTTGTAAAACATCAGCCGCTCACAGTACTCTTTCAACCTGTGTTAAAAGCAAATTAGAATAATGAATTTCAACATTTCAAAGCATTTCAGGTCTTCAGATTTTTTTTTAACTTTTAGCACTAATGACTAAAAGCATGGCTACTTTTAATACCAAATTTAATTATCTGACAAAATAAAAAGACTAGATTCATTCACCATTGGCCTGGTGGAATAAAATAAAATACCTTAATAGACTATTAGTACACTATAATATTAGAACACAATAAACTGATATTCCAAACAACGTATTGTGATACAATATTTTTCTTGGATTGCATTCATAATATATATCGATAATATTGCTCATTCCTTATCATTTTTTGTTCCAATACACTTTTTATAATTACTTGTTTCTGAGTCCCACAGCATCCTGCAGAAACACATCTCTGTATGCTTTCTTCTGCTTCAAAATTTCATCAAGCTTCTTAATAGCATCTAAAGCAGCTCTGTAGAAACATAAACACACTACAGTTATCATCATTAGTCTGAGAATCTTCTTCCTCCATGACACATCCATCTTTAATATTCAATACTGCTAGTCACCATAAATAGACCTTTGGAAAGATTGCTAGGTATATTTTCATGTAATAGCAAAGGAAAGAATGGACAAATGAAATCTACAGCAGATAGACCTTAGATATCAATATGGATATCTTAGTGGTAGAATCTAATGCAGGGGGGCCAGGATATCAATATGTATACCTTAGTAGTAGAGTCTAATGCAGGGAGGAGTGATTTTTCCACATTTTTCAAAAGGGTCCTGTGGCTTTCGAATTGGGAAAAATTGTCAACATTTTGCTCAAATTGGGAAAACCTATTCATTATTTTAAATATGCTAAATATATCATATCAAACAAGAAATCAAACACAGATTGATGTCATTCTTTTATTTGACATATTTAGGCCTAACTTTCTTTTCTTTAAGCTCTTAAAATTTTCGACTATTCTAAATCATCTAGTCAAAGAATTGATGCATCTTTGTCATGTCGTACAGAAACTATTCACATTAAACTTATTTTTTAACAAATATGTTTTACGTCAGTTTTCATTATTGGGAAAAGTGCAAGTTAAACTGGAAAAAAATTGGTAATTTTTGGGAGGGGAAAGGGCCGATATTCGGACCTAAAATGGGTCTTAACTCACTGGGGGCCCTAATTGTTGTGCATCCACTCCTTCCCTATTAAAGATCTATTTTTTAAACACAAATTTATGAGATCTATAATATACAAGTATAAACAAAAATCATTTCCAGAAAGTTGTAAAAGTTGTTGCATGAGCATAGTTAAGTGCAGAAGTAGTGCCAGATTTGTAATACGGGGTCATTTGAATCTTGGTTTGGAATTCATTCTTCATTCTCATAAACCAATAGATCTAACTACATGGTATGGAGATAATTCTACAATAAATTATACCAACATTTTCAGTGTCCACTATCAGTCTTCGAAATTTTCCCAAAGATCAAGTCCAGTAAAATTGGAGTTGGGATTGTAAAATTGTTACATATACAAGACTATCAGGCCTGTGCTCTTCATCAGTGTAACTGACTTGAATACTATATATATATATATATATATATATAATGAAGTGGAGTGATGATTGTCATTAGAATCATAAGTAGAGATAGTGTTTCTATCACGCATTAACTAAATTTGACTTAAACCTTATCAGTGATTAATGCACTCTTGAACTCTGAAAAAAGTAATACAGTTTGTGTTTGATTTGGGCCAATGAATTTCTCTTTAGTCTAGTACAACACAGTCCAGATGCAGAGATCCGAATGGTCAGTGCTTAGAATAGTTTTTCGTTAAGACTGCACTATGACGGTTGTTTAGAGGCCCTATACAGCTGTGCTTAGGTAGCGGTCACTCAAGTTTCTTCAAAAGGAAAGGGATATAGTATGTGTGATTATATATAAGTATTCCTAATAATATCGGTTAGTGGTGTAATTTTTTTGGTTCTATGAAAGAGTGTCAAATTTGTAATTCTGAATTGATCGACCCTGGCAGGATTTATGGGTTCAGCTAGTAGCTATTACCAGCTATTACAACAAAGCTTTAACTCGTACATTGTTGACTGAACTTAGAAGAAACAATTGACAGTGATCAAAGAAATTCCACATTACAGTATTTCTAATAGAACAATGTAACAAACCGGAAATAATATGTGACTGGTTTAATCTTGGTAATGCTGGTAATGATAAGAGACACATGGCATTGTATGGAGAATTAACAGAGGTCAATATATGCTGCATAAATTACAAAATCAAAGCAAAGATTCTTCAATTCAACAACCTAACATAGTTTTGAAACAATGTTTTGACTAAATTACACTAAATAAAAGTTGCATTTATCATATGCTACAAGGAAATGCTACATAGATCTAAAAATAAAAGCAAGGACCTGTAAACACGTTTTGCTTTGTCAACATCCGGTTTTGATTCTCCGAGTTTTTCTGTCGCCTTCTTCATCTCTTGGGCAGTGCATGGACAGAGACAACCAAAACATCCCAAGAGGTCATCTCTGCTCGTGGGAGTTTGGTAATGCCGTCATAGTTTCATTTTAGATGAACCTTCCTTCGCCATGTTGTTTCGTACAGGTGGTTCCGAGTGACGAAAAGGTAACTCCACGAGGAACTCCGAATATTAACAATCATGGCAGTATATTTTATGGTGGGAAATTTCAAATTCTGTTATTTCAAAGCTATCTTAACCATGTTTTTAAAAAATATCTTTCTTGGGAAATTAATTTGGGGTCAAATCTTATATTTTTCAACACTGCATTATAGACATATTTTATATATCTAATTGGCTAGATCATCTATTTTACAGCCACCAGAATCGAAATTTCGGAGGATATAGATCTATATATATACATGTATAGGCCTAGTTTGTTTTTTGTTTATCCGTCCATCTGTCTGTAGCAAGAAGCAATCTAAGTGTGGTAAAAGACTTAGCTGACGTCATACGAGACGTTGGTTTCAACGTCACGGATAATGCAGCGTCACGATGATGAAAGAAAAAGTACATTTTTTAAAGTATCAAGTCCACAAGCCACAGTACAAACTCCCCCGTCGAGGTCCTATCGTATGGGCCTAGCGATGTACTTCTTTTTTTTATTTTTACTTTAAGTTAAAAATCAGTAAAGAACGGCTAGATACTTTTACTTACTTAGTCCTCTTCGTGCTGGTCAGCACATAAGGCTGTCACCAGAGACTTCCATGTTGGTCTGTCTTTTGCCCATTTCTGGACCTGTCCCCAACTCCAGTTGTTATCTTTCATTTCTTTCTCCACTGATCTTCTCCAGGTCTCTCTTGGTCTTCCTCTCTTTCTCTTGCCAGTGGTGTCCATTTCAAAGCAACCCTTGGGATGGAATTTGGGTACATTCTGCATGTACATGTCCTATCCACAGCCATTTTCTCTTTCTGGTCGTCTGGGATAGAGGAGTGGTGTTTGTCCTTTTGTACAGTTCGTCATTTGAGATGGTGTTAAGCCAGAAGATGCGCAATATTCTGCGGAGACATCGGGTCTGAAATACATCCAGCTTGTTGGAAATAGACTTGGTTACTTTCCAAGATTCAGCACCATATAGTAGGACCCCAAGCACGTTGCTCTTGAAGATCTTAATTTTGGTGTTGGTGCTAAACTTTGTTGACCTCCAGATGTTCCGCAGAGCAGCATACGCTCCTGTGGCTTTAGAAATGCGAGCTTGTACATCTGCCTCTGAATCCCCATCAGTGGTTATCTTACTTCTGTCTAATTTCAATAAAATATCTAAGTATGAAGCAGAAGTGGACGACTCTGTGGTGTCCTTTATTTCGAGCTCACATGGATATATCAAATCGACATATGAATGAAAACTATCATTGTTAATAGACAAAACGTCATCGATATATCTAAAAGTCGATGTATCTGATCAATGCCTGCAGCTTTTCCATTTTTAAGTTTAGCGATTGCCTTTTTTACCTCTTACTTGGTGGATCAGTATTAATATCTAATGTGTCCGTGGCTGGTATTATTATTGCCTCGTTCTCCGGGTCTTTCATATTAAATACTTCTTCAAAATGTTCCTTCCAGCGTTTCAGTATGTTTTCTTCTTTTGATAGTACATTTCCCTGTTTGTCTTTAAATAATTGGTAGCTCTGATGACTGAAATTTACCTGCTAATGTTTTGTAATTCGATAGAGGGTCTGCATGTCTTGTTTAGAAGCTGCTTGTTCTGCCTCATTAGTTAGCTTTTCACTGTATGCCTTTCTGTCAGCTCTTGCACTCCTCTCTACTTCCTTGTCAATAGCCCGATATTCTGCCTGGAGTTGGTCCTTTTGCCTCTTAGATTTTGTGGACAAGATTTTACTTTTCTTCTCTTTTCGTTCTTCTACTATTTTCCATGTCTTATCTGAAATCCATTCTTCTTTTTTCTTTCTCTTTGGACCAAGTATTTGTCGACTATTTTCTATTAATACTTTGTGAAAAGTTTCCATATCGATTTCATCCGGATGTTCCATGAGTGTTGAAAACTTGTTTGGGACTTATAATTGAAAATATCTCAGGGTTTTTGTATCTTTGAGTTTTTGGATGTTGATTGGAGGTGGTCTTTGATCTTTTTTCCTTGATTTCCTAAGTTTTAACTTGATTTTTGCCAGTACTAAAGAGTGGCCACTTCCCACATCAGCCCCTTGTTTTACAACCACATCGAGAAGACTACTTCTCCATCTCTTGTTGATGATAATATGGTAAATTTGGTTCTTTGTATGACCATCTGGTGAGTTCCATGTTGTCTTATGGATGTCTTTGTGCATGAATATAGTTCCACCAATTACTAGGTCGTTTTCTTGGCAGAAAGTGCATAGTCTCTCTCCGTTGTTGTTACATTCTCCTATTCCTTGCTGGCCCATGATGGTTTCTTTACCTTGGTTGCATTTTCCAACTTTAGCATTTAAGTCTCCAAGGATAAGCAGAACATCATGAGATGGTGTGTCGTCTACTACCTTTTGTAGGCCGTCATAGAAAGATATTTTCTCTTCATCTTCTGCATCATCTGTTGGCCCATAGCAAACCACAGCAGTCAATTTGGCGAAGGCTGAGTTGTACCTTGCTGTTATTATTCGCTCACTCACAGGTTTCCTTTCTAAAAGACTTCTGTGGACCTCCTTTGTTGTAATAATGGCTACTCCTTTGCTATGATGGTCGTCGGTTCTTCCAGAGTAGAATATCTGATGTCCTGATACTAGTTGTTTTGATCCACTACCTGTCCACCCGGCTTCACTAACTCCTAGGAGCTCGATCTTGTAATGCTCCATTTCTCTCACCACTTTTACTAGTTTTCCTGTTTTGTAGAGGGTCCACACGTTCCAGCAGCCCACTCTACGGGTTGTTTTCGGTTGAATGACATCTCCTATCTGGATGGATGATTCACCCGTCATACTTCCAGTGTCATGAATGGTGCCAGTCCTTCTTCCATCATTTTGTGCTCTGGTTAAGGTTTCTGTAGCGTCTTTTGTTTAACATGTTAGGGTTGCTGGCCCTAAGCATAACCCCCTGAACTCGGAGGACCAGTGGTTTTCTGTTGGGGTTGTCCTTCCCTTAGATGATTGCTTTCCCTTGCTTTCGTGTTCATCTACAAGGATTTTCTTTCTGGATTTTCTTCCATAGCCTTTGACTTGCCAAAGCCATCCACAAGGCAGTGGAACTATTTGACCCATAGATGGAGCAAGGTTGGTGAGAGCCAGGGCATGTCCACGCGCCGGTGGGCCTGCACTCTGCACCTCTAGGGTCCTTACTACTCCGAGATCCCCTTCGTATTAGCCTTGAGTGTTAGACCCAAGTTTCCGTGTGTTGCCCCGAGGAGGCGTTTGAAGGAGTCTAAGTAATGTAGAGGCTATGTACTGGCGGGGCGAGATTTCTGCTTTCGCTACTTTCCTTCACCTACAAGTAGGCTAGCCAGCGGCAGTAAGGATCTATAGGAGTCCGATCTTTACCGCACTAGACGCATATCATTACTCTGTGATAAACACCAACACACAAAGGAACGGCTAGATGAACAAGCACTAATGAGTGGCGGATTTCAGCCCCACCCCACTCCTGCACAAAATCATGTTCCAGTACATATCCAAGAACACTATGAAAATATAAGTAATCTATGCGCCTTATTTTGGCAGAACTCGGTATTTCTAGGGGGTGTCTTCACTGTCTGATGACGGGTTCATTGATATATACTTTTATCTATCCAATCATACTGATGTTTTTCCCATGTTTATATACATGTACTTTGTAATTAAACACTTCATGACGTCATATGATAAATGTATGTAAGCATATTTTCAGGTGCTAAAATAAAAACTGACAACGAACAATGATACGATCACTCACATCAATTTCTTAAAGAATCCAAATTCAGAAGTCGGACAAACACGCACTTTGACACACCAGAGGTGGGATCAGGTGTCAAGTAGAAGGCTAAGCATCCTCTGTTGACCAATCACATCCGCCGTGAGCCCTCTTTGATCAGTTACACGGAGTAATCTTTGGTCAAAATCAGTATGTAAAGAATCATATGGTCTAACAGTTGATATGAAACACGAGAGTACAGAGTGTATTTGCAAATAAGATCATTAATATAACGACCATGGAATTTTGCGAATTTATGCTGACTTCAAACGATGCCGTTAAAACCCTTGTAACATCAAATATTTGTCAGTAGCTTGCCACGATTTAGAAATTGATCATACGTAGAACATGTGTTCTCGTGTATCGAATTAGTTGAGAGACATAAAGTGATAAACACCATATGCAGGTGATAATGGAACATTATTACGCAAGTAGGGGAAGTTGACGATGGAGAAGCTGAAGTCATCCCGTTTGTCATAAAGTAGAGTTGTTAGTTTGCTGCGTTAATAAAAATATTCAAATATGAAGCAGATATGGAAGACTCTGTCCATAGCGTTGGGTTTTTGTTTTGTTTTGTTTTTTATTTCGAGTTCACTGTGATATATCGAATCAACATATGAATGAAAATGAACATTATTATTAATGGATAAAACCTCGTTGGTCGATATATCTAAATGTTGAGTTGAAGGCCACAGCAAGAGACTTGTTGTATTATATATTGCACTGTTCAAAATCATCTTACTAACTTGGATATTTTCATTTCCATTGGTCATTAACCAGACATAATGATTAAAGCAACAGACTACACCCCAACACCTTTTTATAATCATTATCTTTGCTTGTTAAAATTGTTTGAGAAGCCATTTACCAACTTTTTTTTTCCCAGCTACCCCCCCCTCCCGTTTGATACGTGCCTGGATGATGTCCCTATGATTATGGCTAAGGGTTGTTTGGATTTGAACGATTGAATTCAAATATTCACACCAATTCATAGGCGTAGCTTGGGTTCGAATATTACCGAGGCAGGGGGTCTGGGTGCGCAGCCTCCCAGAAGCTATCGACATTTTAACAACGTAAAAGGTGGGTTGTTTTTTTTACCGAGGCAGCTGCCTCGGTTGCCTCAATGGAAGCTACGCCACTGCAATTTGATTTCACCAGATATGTTGGCATACAATCAAATAAAGCAACAGGAACTTGCAAACATAAGATATTGCCTCGTTTAGAAGCGTTCGTTAGAACTAGTGTGGTTGTCGGGTGTGCATGTATATCCCCTACCAACAATGCACGGTGAACCAGGAATATATATCTAGAAAACATGACAAGTATTCACACAATGTTGTTTTATCGTTTGAACACTTCCTGGATTTCTTTATGTGGTAAGAAAATACATATTTGAGAATAATGAGTTGTCTCGCTTTCATCAACCGAAGGCTATTAGCAGTCTTAATTTACATAGCCGTAAAAGAAAGGGGTATGGTTATTCCTTTTGTTGAGTTCGGGACTAAATTCCTCTAGGAATGGTGACATTGGAGTTGTAGTTTTACGGAAGTCTGGTAAAGAAAAGCATTTCGTTTTTGTCCCAAACTCAACGACAAGTATACATGTGATGTATATCACATCACTATGTCTCAATTTATGTTAACTATGTCTCTTTATGCATGTAATGTTCCTTATCTCCTGTTTGGGCTCTGGGAATTAGAAATAAATCTATTTCATATTCTATTTTATTCTACAACAACCCCCCCCCCCAAAAACACAACCCCCCCCCCCAAAAAAACCCCAAAAGTTCCTGAACTGGACTCAATTCAATAGACATGTGCTGATGTAGCTATGCATGATGGTAAGGCCATGGCTTGAATGAAAGCTAGTACGTGAATTTTGTTTGATATTAAAATAGACAACACCATCTCATCTTTTCAAATAAAGTTCGGATTTAATTCACGCAACAGTTTTTAACTATATGCTACATCTCTATGGGCAGTTCCGGTGAAACAGAAGTTACGATTGACTGAAAGTCTTAAGTTTGTACATGATTTCTCAATTTTCCCCGTGTAAGTACTGTGTTAGGTTTGCTGTATAGTCATGTGATTTGTACATTAGCCTAAATATTCATGAAGATAAAGTAATTTGAATTTACATTGCATTAAACAGAAACCAAATATTTGAACCCCCCCTCTCCCCCCGCTTCCTTTCAAGAGCATTTTTCAAACAGGGAGCCTTCTTGATTATAAAATTTCATTTAGATGAACTGTATTGAAATAAAGAAATGTTAAATTTCAAATATTTGCGGATCAGATCTAAACTCCAATGTTAATTTTTATTCCTTCGTAATCACTAACGTAAGAAATGATATTGCAGGCTTTCATGTGACTTTCTGTTCATTTCCTCGGTGCGCGAGTGTCCCAGAGCTCCAGATAATTTTTTACCACAAAGAGTATTTACTCCCTGATTTTCAAATCAATAAGTATTTTGCTTTTCAGAAAAATTCAAAAGTGTATTTTGTTAATTTACTGATTATCTTTGGTCTTTTGCACAGAAGATGTCACCAGATAAACGATACTTCTTCCGTTAAACTTTAACTTAAAGTTTATACTAAAAGGCCGCTCCAGCTATTTATGGGGGAAATCATTTGCAGTTCTTTTTATTACACATGTAAAACTATTCATTGTCATTGGGAATTTGATATTTATCATTGATGCATCAAATTTGAATATGTCAGCCACTCAGTCACATGATTATGATCCAATTCTGTATATCATTCGTCCACGATTGATAATATGTTTTTCTCTCTGTGCTTTCGACTGCACACTAACTCTTTAAGAAAGAAAGTATAACAAGTAGGCCTATATATATAGTGTTTTGAGTTAACTCTTCCAATTTTTCAAAATTGTGACTGTTATCAAAACGTATTTCATAGCGCTAAATATCATGTATGATCAAGCCCTGGGCTAATCTTAATTCATATACCGGTATATGAATAGATAATTCATATTTATATCATACTACATTGTACATGTATCACAAATACGCGGACTAATACACATTACTTTGGGAGTGTAAAGCATATTTACATTCGCTAATGCGTAATTGTACGCATGATTTCCAACTTAAATGCGTATTTGGTCAAATTTAATGAGTATTTACGCTGATACGCACCTTATCTGGAGCTCTGTGTCCGATTTGAAAATTATTTCAAATTCTGCATCATCAGAAATTATTTTTATGCAGATTAATAATAGGGACATTTACTTCCAAAGTTCACAGCAAAAAAAAGTTCTACATGAACATGATAAATATTGAGGTCAACTAGTGGGTAATATTTTGCCTTAAATTAATAAGTACTTAGTGTAAAATTTGCTGTGCTTTGTTTATTTTTGATATGTTGTAATTATGTAGCATTACATATCTGAATATTTTTAGAAGTTTATTGTATTTGACTAAGTTTGAGGGTTTGAAATTATAATGTGTCTGGTCATAGGTAATAAATGTATGGTCTTGGTGTAGGCCCTAATCATTTGTGATCGATGATCAGGAAAATATTTTCTCTGATAAAATATTTCATGCTAAACCCAAATTGAATTCTGACTCGTCTTAACACTCTGATTTTCTCATCAGTAACAAAACGCCATGTACATGCATTTATAAGATACAGAAAGACCAAATTTTCTGACAGTGTAATTTCATTTTTCTACAGTTTGTCTAAATAATGCTCATTGTTACTTTGTGTATATAAACTGCATTTGTTAAAGTAAAGGACAACATGTAAATATGTTGGAATTAAGTGAACAGTATGTATGAAATTCTAATAATCCATATTGCTAGACTTTCCATAAGACTTTGAACTGTATTGTTTTATCTGATTATAGATGATGCATGTTGAAGATCAAAGACCCGTCACCAGACAGAAATCTTGTGACGACATGATAGCCAAGTTCAGTTTTGAAGTCATTTAACACCATGTTTGAGTATTATACACGTATCGGTTTCTTTTTTCTCATATGCAATTTTTCATTGCTACTATATTATTTTCATATTAATCATTAGAGTGAAACATTTAACCAAATAGCGAAAAGATATAATATTTCAGCCCCCTTTATATCTCTGTTTTACGATGTACAATATGAGCTCCTTTGATGACACCGTTGATTTGGACTTAGATTCTGTGTTTAATAGTTTACTGGGTAAAAATAGAAATATATATTTCAATATCCTCATGATAATATTTTCAGACACAGTAAAAGGCAAGTCGTACTTGAAGGTATTTCATAACAACCAGTTCAACTGAGTTTTTACGACTGAGTTCCAGAGTTATTTTAGGAAAGAAAACAGGATTTCACCATTAAAACACTAACCCTCTTTAAGTTGCCTTTGAGAACATAAAGGTTCTGCTGTACAAAGTTCTTGGTTGGAAATGTTTTTGGAGGAAGACAAGTCTTTTTATATGTCAGAGACTCGGAGTATATGTATTTGTATTGATAATTTTTTCTTTACTATAATGAATAGTGAAGATCTAATTTCTGAGCATATAATAGGGTTCAGAATTAACAGACCAAATGGTAGAATCGTGTATCATGTAAAAAGGTGTATCTTTGTGATTTTGTTGTTTCCAGGGGGTTGGTTATTGAGGGGTAGACCTTGTTATATAATTGTCCCTATACAGTGTAGGACAAGAACTTTTAAGTTGGAAAATAAAAAGAACACAAAAACATTGTGGTTTGTAGTATTACGGTTGTAATAAGCATGTGATAGGGTCACCGTAATTCAATCGCTTTGTCATACTTCAAATGATTGTTTGATTTCATCCATGAATATACGTACAAAAGTGTTATCTGAATTTAGACATCAGTTTTGGCAGAAGGTTTTTGTGATCATTCACCCTGAATGCACCCATAATGATCAGAAGGGGTATCGTAAATGACTAGCACCAAATCTATGTACTTTAGGAGTACAAATCCTTTCCTAATCATATGTAAACAGGAGGAATCTGCTCTGCCATATTTTTTTTATAGAGTAATGTTTTCTAATACAATGCCAGAAGAGATGGTTGTTATTAAAGGTTTACATTGGATACACACTTCAGGATTTCTATGAAAGTATACCACACATTAAAATGCTGAAGAGAATCTTTTAGATTTTCCAGATAATTGATTAATCCTTTTCATGTTTGAAGTTGTGGTGGCAAGCTCTCTTGAAGTCGGTATGGAATATGCTTTCTAGTTATAGTTCTGCCTCAAATAGTAAATGTAAATTTTGATCATCATTGGCAAAGTGCACTAAAGTTGATTACTTTGCCCTCAATTGCAACGTGACCCTTTTAATGATATCTTAAAGATGTCATTCTCATTTCATATCGGAAATGAACAGATCATTAACCATCCAGAGGAAAATAATGCAGAATTCCATGTCGCTCCACAAAAGCAATCTAAGATAGCATTGAGCACATTGAAGCCTGCTCTTTAAGGTTGTGATTGATGAGATTTTGGGTTTGATATTTTTTGAATCCTGTCCTATTGTTACTAATTAAAGACAAAAAAGGCTTTGGTGGATTTCTATCAGATGTAGACTGTGTGACCACATTAAAAAACACAGCCCTATTTGTTTAAATGTAACACCAAAGGTAAAGGAAAGTAGCTAAATTTACAAATTGAAAGAACTATTCAGAAAAAGTTTTTTGTGATTTATATGATTATATTAATTTTATAGAAATACTAAAAAAAACAACAAAAAACAGAAGACCTATTAGTTTGGTGATTCATATTGATATTGAAAGGGATATTACAATTAAATGCGGTGATATCTTGTCTTCTGCCCATGGGTTATTGACATTGTGGTCAAATTTCTTGAGATGGAAGAGAACAAAAGTGTATTTGATTCTGTGATCTCATATGACACAGTCTGCAGCTGCATGATATATCAGGTATATGATGCACTTTTACAGAAAAGTACAGTGTTAACTATATCGTGTTTACTAGTAATGATGACACATAAAATTATAGGAAACTGTTCCACTGAAACACATTCTCCTATATTGACAAGAAAATGTCCGAATTACTTTTGTTGTATCAATTATGGAGTTGATTCATTACAGCAAATTGATTTCATTTAAAAGAGATGTGCATATTGCATTTACAGAAATTAGAAATAAATAGGCCAATACATGTATTTTATTCTACAAAAAATTGCACATTCAAATGAAGTCAATTTTACACCATTTGAAAGAAAATCAGCCTGCTATATAAGCTAGAGGAGAAGAGAATTTCTAGGTGCCGTTTGTTCCAGATAATTAGCGACTGATGGATGTATGATGTACATTGTGCATGAACCGATGAAGTAACCATCATTAAGTTTAAATGTGGCCATTTTTAAAATGTTCATGAGGTTTTTACAACTGCAGCATGATGAAGCAGTTTTATTAATGATCTGAAAATTCCAATCCCCCCAAAAAAAGAAAGTTTGAAAGCTGTTATAAACCATGACTGTACATTTTTTCAAAATGCAGAAATGGTTGAATGAAATATTATATTAATATGCTTTCAATTTTTTCTTCTTTTATTCCAGATCTAGGGGAGGTGTTCCATTTTCAAAAATAAGAGAAAAAAGACTTGGTGTTTAACAATTTTCCTGAGGACAATGCTAGTTAGTGTGTAGAAATGATGGAATTTCTGAAGGCTTAAGCATTAAATTTCATGAACAAATATAATGACCACTTGTTGTCAAGGAGAAAAAAGATTTTGTACAGATTTAACACAATTCTAACCAAAATTTGTAGGTTTACGTACTTTTTAATGCGATTTCTTCCCCACAAATCTGTACTTAAAAAATTTCCTTTAAAGCATGCTAATATCATGAAGTTTCAATAAATTAAATAAAAAGAAAGACTAGACATACTTGTTTGAAAATAATTATTTAAAGGAAATGTGTGGATTCATGGTGGTTTTACAATGCTTTGTTAACTTTTTTGAAATCCTGTGTTAACTTAATGCATCAGCTGAATTACATAGGTAAATGAACTATGAATTATTTTAATCAAAAGTGCAGCACATCATTTTAAATTTTCTTCACATAAGTGATTCATAATTATAAAAGAAAAACCAGTGACATTTACATTTGTTTCAAACTGTAAAGTGCATTGATGGTGAAAATCAATTATTTTACCAAATGTTAAAAACAACAGCCACTTTCTTCCTGAATTTCATCCATGGCTTTGTAATTATGGGCAGAACCATTTGCCGTTATTTCTCAAATTGTTTTTTATTTTAAAATTTGTATTTAAACTGACCAACTGGGTGTGTGACCTTCTGTTATGGGAATTGATTATCTTATTGCATGATACAAGTTCATAACAGTTCATAATTTAGATGATTTTTACTAGAGAGCCCAATTGCTGTTCCAATTAACAGTTCAAACGTAAGTAAATCTTTTGAGCAAAGTATAATTGACTTGCGTTTAGTTTAGGTTAAAATTTATTTTTGATGGGATCACAGTTTTAAACACTATTATATTCCCAAATTCAACTTTTCAAGAAGCTTGAAAGACGCCTACTAGATATTTGATGAAATTAAATTTGATAATAAGCGGAGATCAGGGAAGGTCTCACGGTTATTCTGGTAAGGGGGTTCATTGCACACACAGACGTCTGACAGACACGTGATTTGTTGAACGTACAACTCCAAACGAAGTGTGTGGATGATAAAGTGATTTTGACACACTTGTTCCTGGGTACAAATCACCCCACAATTTAGGCACAACATTGTCCCCGTGCAGACTCGGAGGTGACATGTCTTTTTGCCAGTTGTCGACAGAAGTCTGGGGAACACATTATATCGAAGTTCTGGACTAACACCTATTTTATACTCAGGTAATGGGTTCACTGCCTCACTTTGGGAGTCGCCTTGTACCAAGAAGGTCGAATTCCTTACCACATTCAAGTTTGACAAAATTATCATGATCTGTCATCAATTTGAAAACTGATTCCTCAACAGATGACAAAGTTTTTGCCAATGTTTATGTTAAACATTGGAGGGTCTTTTTAATTTACAAATTACACAGTTTTATTTAAAAAGAAAATCACAAAAAGGGTGTGTGTCTGGAGTATTGCGAGAGGAGGGCTAGTGCAGTGTGATGTATCGCCTCATGTGATGTTTGGACCTGTGCACTACTTTATTATTTAACCAAACACTCTCTATAAACATAAGAATATTTGAAATCCCTAATGGCCAAATGAGTGGTAGACACATTAGGGATTATTCAAGAGATTTCCATTAATCACTATTTGCTAGGAATGTTTTGACGACTTGAACAAGAGCATGCTTCTGTGTGTTTCTGTGCAATACATCTAAACATACCATTAACTTTGCATAGACTGTCATGCTAAGGTAAACACAGAGAAAAAGCATCGCACATCGGTAGTCCCGGACTGCTAATTTGAATAATCACTTTAGCAGAATTTGCCTTGTGTTTATGTGAATTCTATTGACAGATACTAATTTTTCAAGTTTAATCTTGCCATGGTGAGTGACAATTCAATACAGTACAAAATGACCTAGGAAGGCACTAATTTGGTTCCCTTTATTGGTGCACTCTCAGTCACTGTGTCACAGCTTCATCAATAATCCACCAAGTTCTCAGTTGACTCTCAATGTAGAATACACTCCTTTCTTGCAGAAATTCCTGTCTATGAGAAGAGAGCAAGCCCCTCAATGGCACGGCATCCTGCGCTGATCAATAAGCCTGTTCTTACAACCTTCTGTAATTGCACATTTCCTCACTTGAGAGTCATTCATACGATATCACACGCAGAATTTTACATCACTAAATTTCAGGTTTACTTCCTCCAGAATGAAACTTCTACTAATTGAATTGCTTTTTTCCGGAATGAATTGAAATGAAAGCATCAGAGCTTGGGATTGTTTTAGGCAATTTCTTGTAAATAATTTATACCATGTATATAATTGTGTCTCAGCTACTGAAGGTTATTGCACTGTTAAATGCATCTTTATTTTAATTCTGTTTGGCTCGGACTCTGCATGTGATATTAGCCGACAAAATGTACAATCTGCTGATGTATGCAAAGTATCGGTACATGTCATACAAACGTAGAAGAAATAATGATTACATTAAGTTTTGGTTCTGGCAATTGAGGTTGCGTATCAAATTGGCAAACTTCAGACGTTTTAATGGTCACGCTTGCATGTTCTAAAACAGAACAAGTTGTCAACAATATTATGTAAAGCATTAATGATCTGCAAATAGTTTGCTATTTATGCATTCAAATTTCTTAATCTAGTAATCATCTAGAAAGATGACAATTAAAAATGACTATATCTGGAAATATACCAAAAAGCCCAGACTAGCTGAATCAAAGAGCAATAAATGTTCCCAACATAAACAATAAAAATCTACACGACTTTGTCGCTATAAGCTTCCTATTTCTTATAATGAAGTCAGAGATATTTTGATTTCGGAGTCCTTGCTGGGATTTTTGCAGGCCACACATACTAAACTGACGTATCTGATATTGAAATGAGGATTTTGGTACATTTTTAGCACTTTCAGATAGTCTCATGCATAAATGATTCAGTCCTCGGTCAGCAGTTGGAGCACCTGCTTTAGAAAATTGGCTTCAAAGCGTCTATATCATCCAAATTCATTGCATGATTTGTGTATTTCATTATATATTCCAGAAGTCTGCAGAGAGTGAACTTAGGATTATGGGGCACTTCCATGTGGGCTCGCATTTACATGAAGTTTCGTTTGTTGTTTGTTTGGGTTAGGTAAGGATCTGCTGTTTCAAAACATGTCTAGTTTAATTAATGTAAACACTTTGCATGCAAATGTTAATTACACAAGGGTAATTAATTTTTGCACTCCTTGTTTTTACATAACCTTGTGGATGTCAGCTCCATTTCTGTTTTTTGGTTTTTAGCTCACCTGAAATGAAAGCTCATGTGAGCTTTTCTGATCGCTTGTTGTCCGTCGTCCGTCTGTCTGTAAACTTTTTACATTTTCGACTTCTACTCCAGAACCACTGGGCCAATTTCAACCAAACTTGGCTAAATACTTTCTTGAGTGAAGGGCTTTAAAGTTTGTTCAAATGAAGCACCATGTCCCCTTTAAAGGGGAGATAATCACAAAAATGCAAAAAAAGGGTGGGTCATTTAAAAATCTTCTTTTCAAGAACCACAGGGCGCGAATAGCTGGATTTTACATGAAAGTTTCCTGACATAGTGGAGATTCAAGTTTGTTAAAATCATGACCCCTGGGGGTAGGGTAGGGCCACAATAGGGGATCAAAGTTTTACATACAAATATATAGGGAAATCTTTTAAGATCTTCTGAAGAGCCACTGGGCCAGGAAAGTAGAAATTTACATGAAAGCTTTTTGACATTGTGCAGATTCCAATTCTTTAAAATCATGGCCCTTGGGGGTAGGATGGGGCCACAATAAGGGATGTTTTACCCACAAATATATAGGGAAATCTTTAAAAATCTTCTCAAGAACCACTGGTTTAGGAAAGTAGAAATTTACATGTAAGCTTCCTGACATAGTGCAGATTCAAGTTTGTTAAAATCATGGCCACAGGGGTAGGATGGGGCCACAATAGGGGATCAAATTTTTACATCCTAATATATATAAAGAAAAAAATCTTTAAAAGTTTTCTTCTCAAGAACCATTGGGCCAAAGAAGTTTATATTTGCATGAAAGTTTCCTGACATAGTGCAGATTCAAGTTTGTAAAAATCATGACCCCGGGGGTAGGACGGGGCCACAATAGAGGATCAAAGTTTTACATGCAAATATATAGGGAAAAATCTTCTTCTCAAGAACCAATGCGCCAGGAAAGTAGAATTTTTTTTTACATGAAAGCTTCCTGACATAGTGCAAAATCAAGTTTGTTAAAATCATGGCCACAGGGGTAGGATGGGGCCACAATAGGGGATCAAAGTTTTACATACAAATATATAAGGAAAATCTTTAAAATCTTCTTCTCAAGAACCAATGGGCCATAAAAGTTTACATTTACATGAAAGTTTCCTGACATAGTGCATATTCAAGTCTGTAAAAATCATGGCCCCCAGGGGTAAGATGGGGCCACAATAAAACAAAGTTTTACATGCATATATGTAGGTAAAATCTTTAAATATGAGCCAAGGTGAGTCAGGTGAGCGATGTGGCCCATGGGCCTCTTGTTTTTGGTGGTTTTAAAAACAATTCATTTTGAATTCCAAATTTTGGTAATCTGGCTGCTTTTCAACATTAAAGGTGTAGAGAAATTTTGAAGTACATTTGAAATTTACATTAACGGAAGTATTATAGTGATTGGAAATTTGGAAAAATGAAATCGTAAGATAAGAGAATCAGGATTTTCTTGACTAAATTTTAGTTTTCTTACAGCTGATAAGTGGTATCTTTTCTGGCGCAAGTTTGAATAAATTTTATGTAAGTTGATTCACCAACCAAAAGTTTTTTTATATTATTTTCCTTCCTTTTGACATTTCCAATAATTTATGACAAATTTATTTAGTTCAACAAGATTTCGAAATCCAGTGCAGTAAATAACACACAATTATTGAAAACTGAGTGCATTCATGCAGGATTTGGTGTCTTCTTAACAAAGGAAAAATAGTAATACAAAATTCTGCTTGAAAAACATCTCATATATCTGAACATGTTGTATATTCAAAAGGTGGATGTTTCGATACAGTAGCCAACATCTGTTTCATGTTGCAAAGTGTCATCG